>NC_064286.1:33503115-33616589 GCF_019186545.1 Solanum stenotomum | reverse complement strand
AAATATTTCTATATTATCTTTAATGCAACACGAGCTTATTTTATAAAGTGTTTTGTGTTCGTCATACATCAAAGAAATTATTGGAAATTATATGTTTTATGTCATTACGAATTTCATAAATATATATCATAAATTAATAACTTGACTTTAAGTGAAATTCAACTCAAATAGTATGTATTAACCTACAGATCATAGGAGCTGAAGTGTCTAAAAGGTATAGTGTATCTAATGTGAATTTTGTGAAGTAAGCAAATCTGAGATACTTAAAGTTCAACTTCAAAATTTTCATTATTAAAAATCTCAAAAATGGAGAACAAGTAAATTTTAGCTTAACTTATTAGTTATGTTCACATAAAAAGAAAAATTATGATAAATTGTCATATTATCTACATGTTAAAGCAATAAATAAGTAATTGACCAAATTTAAATTTTTTAAAAGTCCAAATATGAGGAATACAATTATTATATTTTCAAAAGAGTATATTTAACACAAATAATTATTTTAGTTGTAACGTCATCTGTATTCAATAAAATTTTCTCTCTTCCAATTTTGATTATCTATATATACTAATCCATCAACCCATATTCTTCTTACCTCTCATTCTTCAGATTTATGTTGAATACTAATTTCTTTACATCTTCATATATACATGGCTTCCTCAGATCATGAAATGAACACTTGTCGCCAAATAGTTCCGTATGTGCCAATAATTAGTGGTGCTCAAGTTGTGGTACGTTGCCGTCTAACTAAGTAAGTCGCTCAATATTTTTTAAATTTGTTCTTTGAGATGCATTAATCATTTGAGAAATTTTTGGGTTAGGTTTTCTATATTTGTTTTTTCTAAGATACGGAAGTTTTTATTATTATTTTAAGAAAACTATTCATTAATTATTATGTTTTCCTTAAAACTGTCTTACTTGATTGTTTTTTTACCATTGATATTAGCTAAAACATTTTTGTACTGACAATTCAGAATGCAAAAGAGTTTATGAAATTTGATAAAACATTTTTTTTATTTTTAAATGAGTCAAAATTAGAGAATAGATTCAAAAGATAATCATTTTTTTTACTGTTTTCTTTTAAATAATTAAAAATCAAGTGCATTATTTACAGGTTCTACAAAACCAAATTGATAACACAAAATTCATACTAGCACCCACTCCTTTATCAATTTAGCCAATACAAGTAAGATTTCTACAACTTTATTTGTTATTTATTATCATGTCAGATGTTTTAATTTTCCTATGTTATGTTTAATTTCTAGTTATTTTTCCACCCTCGTTAGAGAATTTGGGGGCATTTAGTAACACCAGATGTTTGTGGCATTTGGACTTTGTCCTTATATATTTATTTTATTTTTAAATAAAATAATTTATATATATATATAGGAAGAAATTACGGTGTATACTAGATCAGACATACCCTTGAGCTTTGTGAGAAAGGGTCAAATACACCCCTCTATAGATTTTATTTTACTAGTAATGAAAGATTTTTTTAAATCTTTTTAGTTACTTCAGTCGAAAAGGATATATCTGCTCGTTTGTGTAAAGGTACGTAGGAGTATATATGTGACTATTTTATAAACGGGGGTATATCAATACTAATTCAAAATTTCGAGGGGTATATCAAGCTTTTTAACCTAAATTCTATATTAGTGAAGTTGGGATTATTAATTTGTAATCGTATATAAAATACTCATTCACATCTAAATGTATATCGTGAAATCAATTTTAATACTAATGCAAAATTAAAAGAATCAAATTAATAGATAATCTAATAAACTACTATTTTAATATTTGTAAAGTTTTCTCAAAATTGCCCATTTATAAACTATTTAAATAAAAAATTTAAATATTCGATATTTGTATCTGTTGATTTTCTCTTAAATTATTTATATAAAATATTGGATATGTTTTACCTAGTAAGCCAACTATTTAATCTGATATAACATTTGGCGGAATCTTATAGAATACTAACTGGTTTTAATATTCTTGCGTTCAATATTAATTCAATTGAGGGCGATTAATGTTTTTTTATACTTATTTGTTAAAAAGAAGACTTTATTCAAGCATATAGAATAGTTTCCTTATAAATATGGTCTCTTATTGTTGATTATTGAGAATAATTTGTGTTTAAAAATTATTTAGTTTTCTGAAACACGATTGTCAAAGTGACGAAGATATTTCTAGTGTCTTTTATTAGATATGAAAAAGAAAAATTATAGGTGTTAAATTAACAGAATTTTGACACACTTGAACTTTATAGCAATTTTATGATGTCAATCAATTCTCTTAGTTTGTTGTTAAAAATAAATCATTATCCCTTACTTAGATTAATGTAACCTATATTGTTTTAATTCTACTTCTGAAAATTGATACATTTATATATTTTAAAATAATTCAACTATGGATTCTCATTTTTTACATTTACAGTTATAAAAATTTAACAGATTTTCTTATTTGCAGAATGATGTTGAAACAATCACAGTACCCAAAAAACTAGCTAGGAGGAAGAGAAGTCTAGCTACTACCAAAGCAATAGCAAATACTTTGGTTGACTTTGTAATTGTACCTTCCGAAGGTGCAGGAAACCTTTACACTATTAAACTAAAAAAGGTTAGTACATTTTATTACTAAGATTATTTCTGTGTAAAAGACACTAATATTGCTAGATATTTCTATAGTTGATTCGTTTGTCTGGCTATTTTATTATTAGTATAGTGAAATATTATTTAAAAAAATACGTACAATATAACATAACAAGAAAAATCAGTTCTAAAAACCCATGGTTGTTATAGTAAAAGGTTGTGAATCAGATGTTTAGTAAATGGAGAGGCCTGACTATTTAAATAATTTATTATGTACTCAAATAATAGAATGAAGACATGGCAAGTGATTCATACGGACTTAATCGCAAATATTATGGCATGCTACATGGATGGAAAGCTAAAAGGAGACAACGTCAAAAGGGAATATGTGAAACGGTAATATAAGTTATTTTATATATATTTTTTCCTTTTATTTGAATATTGAGTCTTACTACTTTCCTAAAGTACAATCAAATTTTTCTATTTATCAAATAATATTTATTGTTTAGAATGAAGGTTTTAGATGAACCTTCGCCATTTTTTTTATGTCCCTCTTTACAATTGAGATTTAGTGATAGTTATTCGCAATCAAATTAGAATTTAATTGCACTTAATTTTCCTTTTATTCTGCGTTTAAAAAATTATAATTAAGGTATCATTTGTTTTGTATGTATCAAAAATTTTCAAACGTGTTTCTTGGGATTTTTATTATTATTTATTTGGTAATATTGTGATTTTAATTTATTTGTAATGTAATTTCTATATAAAAATTAAGGAAATTCATCTTTGATTGCAGTTTTACTTCCATGAGAGCAAACGTAGTATGTGTCGATCTATTGGGGATGTAAGACGATATATCTTCGAAGGTTTTGAAAACATGAAAGTAGATGTTCAGCCAGAAACCAATGTAGTAATCGAGTCAAAGGTACGTTGTTACATTACATGAATTTTCATTGATAATGATAGTCATTTTGATCATCTTTCTAGAAAACCAAATACACTTATTTAGAGAGTTGAGATGTTTGGTCAAGCTATAAAGAAAAAACAAGGATTTTTGTGTAGTATAGTAGTTATGGTTTTTAAAAATTAAGCTTAATAATTGGCTTTTTACTTTTTGAAAGTTTCGCCGAGCAACAAATTTTTTTCTCTAATATTGATAAAAATATTTTTCTCAAATTGATTAGGAAAATAAAAATTAATTTACTACAATCCTAAATTACCTTTTAAAAATCATCTCTAACAAAAACAAACACTTCCAAATATAAGGGATAAGTAAAGGAGTTATACCACATTGGATCTTATGTATGTACTCTTGCTTTGAAATATTTCTACAAGAAATTATTTTCATAACTTGAACTTCACTATTACCGATAGTTACAAAATAGTAACTTTAACCCTCATGTTAAGGCCTCATGACAATTATATTATTTTTACAAAAAAACTCTTATTAAATTTAAGGAAGACTAACTCAAGCATACAATACCATCATGGACTGAAGAAAATACTTTAAACAAATACTAATCTAAAATTGCATAAATTAAAGAATATGATAATAAAGTTACCAACACATAAGCAAAAACTACTATAAGACTCTCTAACCATGCCTATTTAAGAAGCTTTTAATGTTTGAAGATATGTGTCAAGACAAAACCTACGACACCTCAAACACTACTACTACTAAGAAAAACACTAGAGCCTTCCAAAGGAAAGGAAGTTTCATCGAAAGATGACAAATCGATAATAATATCTTAATGAAGTGCCTATTGATGATCCTGGATACCTATATCTGCATCGTAAAATGATGCATGTTGAATGACATTAGTACATTGAATGTACGATATGTAATAAGGCTGAATGAAACAAACACTGAATTGGAGGATTGACAGTAACTCAATTTGTCACTCCACGAGGCTACCCCTTGGATGTGGACACGGGACCTAGAACCACTAGTGCCCCAATCTAACCCTGCTGGCATAACGTAAGCATACTATGGTAACTGAAATATGATAATTCTACACGGAAGCTAAATCATAACATAAAATGAAATGATGGGGAATACCCATACTATCTTAATATATAAGAAAACTGAGAGTTTAATCACAACTGAAAAGTCAAACATGAATACAAAAGCTGAAACTAACTATGTCTGAAATAAGCCTTTACTAACTTGAAGTGTTAGGACATTCCCCAGCTAAGTCTAGAAAAACTAAAACTAAAAGATTGAAAATGAAAAGAGAACATATTACTCGTCCTCGAAGAATGAAGACTCACCACTAATGTTGTTGAACTGGAGATCAAGAAACGATCTATGCGTGAACTGGAAATTGAGAACCTGAACCTACATCACGAGAAGATGTAGTATAGAGTATGTGTTAGTACTTGAAAGGTACTGAGCATGAAGGATAGACTAAAGCTGAATAATAATCATAACCGAATAAAGAAATAATAACAATGATATAATCTGAATATTACATAAATACTGAGATATACTGAATACTGAGCTAACTGAATGCAATGACCAAGTACATGATATATTGAGTTTGAATACTCAACTATAACATATAACATGGTCAATGCAGTAGAATCTTACTATACTGTGAGAGCTACTAATAACCGACATAAAACTACATAAGCTAAATATGGAGTCCGATGTATACGCCCAATCGAGAGGACCCAATATACCCTTCACGAGGTATAAAGGCATGACTGGAGGTATCACTAAAATTATGCCCACAAAGGGGACTTACAACCTACGGAGCATGTAGTTTTGGGACTATAAGGCTGCACTAGAACCCTAGTCCAATCGGTATTAAGCTACTCCCAATTGATAGTGAAATTAACATATTTATGACTGAATTTTGTAATACTGGATAGCTCGATCTTCTGAAATGCAAACTCTGAGAATGCAAGAATTATATCTGATAATATGACATTCGTAAAATTGAAGCATGTATATAACTGAAATAACTGGCCTAGCATGTTCAATTTGTGAACTAAATGAACTTCATAGTTAGGGTTCTGATTTTCATGCAAGAAACTAAGAAACAACATGGTAATCAAATTTGGATCATTTTAAAAGATAAGACCCAACAATTTATAGCATTAAAGAAACCCTAGGTCTAAATAATATCAAGGGAATCAAGAGTCTGACTGAAATCTTGGGACCTAATGGGCGAAAGGAACCCACTAGTGTAATCCTACCTACTTGGTGGCAAATTCCACGGAGAAATCTATCGATTTTGGGGCTAGAACTAATGAAATCTTATTGCATTCTTGAACTAAGGTTCTTGACCTCTTTCTCCTCGTACGCTCTAATTTTTCTATGTTTTGATGAATGGTCTGACTTAGGTAAGTTCTCGTATATTTCAACACTAAAATTGACCTAAATTACATAGTTTAGGGTTTAAACAACGTAGTTTAGTGGTCCAAAGCATAAGCAAAGACCAAACTAGAGAGGAACTATTACCTCAAGTTGGAGTTGAATAGGAAGGAAAGAGACGATGATACTTGGCTTCATGGCTGCTTCTGCTTCCCAAGTTGCTCCCTCTATGGACTAACTCCTCCACAAAACCTTAATTGACGCGACTTTTTTGTTTCTCAACCTCCTAACCTGATAGTCAAGAATCTCAACTAGTACATCCTTATAAGAGAGACTATCATTCAAAGTCACGCTCTCTAGTGGAACTATGTATGCAGGATCACCCACACACTTCTTCATTAGCGAAACGTGAAAGACCGGATGCATTGCTGCTAATTCTGCTGGCAACTCTAACTCATAAGACACTTTATCAATCCTTTTAAGGATCTTATAAAGGCCTACAAATCTAGGACTGAGCTTCCCTTTCTAGCCAAATCTCATCACCCCCTATATAGGTGACACTTTTAGAAAAACCCAATCATCAACTTGGAACTCTAATTCCCTTCTCTTTTCATATGCATAGGACTTCTGGCGACTCTGGGCTGTCTTAAGTCTTTCTCTAATGAGTTGCACTTTCTCCATAGAATCATGAACTGAATCTGGCCCATCAAGGTTGTTTTACCTACTTCAAACCAACCAACTGGAGATCTACATCTACGCACATATAATGCCTCATAAGGGGTCATCTGAATGCTACAATGATAACTATTATTGTACGTGAACTCTATAAGAGGAATTTGATCACCCCAAATACCCTTGAAGTCAAACACACAAACTCTCAACATATCCTCTAAGGTCTGAATAGTATGCTCTGCATGACTATCCATCTGTGGATGAAATGCTATGCTTTGATTAACCTGGGTACCAAGACTTTTCTGAAATGGCTTTCAGAAATGAGAGGTAAACTGAAGACCTCTATCTGAGATGATAGACAAAGGAACCCCATGCAACCTGACTATCTTGTTGATGTAAATCTTGGCGTAGTCCTCCGTCGAATCTATAATCTTGACTGCCAAAAAGCGTGCAGACTTAGTAACTCTGTCGACAATCACCCAAATGAGGTCATGATGTCTGTGAGTATGAGGTAAACTTGTAATGATGTCCATGTTGATCACTTCCCATATCCAAGTAGAAATATTGATCTCTTGAGTCATACCCGTTGGTTTCTTATGTTCTACCTTCACTTGTTGACAACTGGGGCACTTAGCCACAAAAGTTGCTATATCCCTGTTCATGCCATTCCACCAAAAGACTTCCCGCAGATCACAGTACATCTTAGTGGCTCCCAGATGAATAGAATATTTAGAGTTATGGGCTTTTTCAAGAATATGCTCTCTCAACTCGTCCACATTAGAAACATATAATCGACTGTGATAGCAAAGCACAGCATCTCCCCATTGGGAGAATACCTCAGCTCTTTGTTGATGTACTGCATCCTTTAATTGAAGTAATATTCTTGATCCATTCTGAACTGTTACACCACCATTTGATATGCTCATAAGGCGTACTCCCAACCTAGAAAGCCTGTGAACATCCTTTGCTAGCTCTTTTCTTTCATCCGCAACATGTGGTAAACTACCCATAGATCTTTTGCTAAGGGCATCTGCTACTACATTGGCCTTACCAGGATGGTAATGCACACTCATGTCAAAATCCTTGAGGAACTTAAGCCATCTCTAGCAAATATTCAACTCTTTCTGGGTGAACACATACTGAAGGCTTTTATGGTGTGTGAACACATCTACGTGAACACCATACAAGTAATATCTCCAAATCTTAAGTGCAATCACCTCTGCTGCAAGATCACCTTATGTTGTCTAGAAACAAATGTTATAACCTTATCTTGCTGCTTCAACACACAACCTAGGCAGACCATGGATGCATCACAATAAATCACATAACCGTCTGAGCCCTTTGGTAGATCCAAAACAACAGTTGTAGTCCACTTAGTTTTCAGTTCTGCAAAGCTTTTCTCATAATCATCTGACAACTGAAATTTGACATTTTTCTGAGTCAACTTAGCCAATGGAGAGGCTATGGATGAAAATCCTTCCACGAACCTTCCGTAATAGTCAGACAAACCCAATAAACTCTTGATATCTGTAGGAGAGGTAGGTCTGGGCCATTATTTCTCTTATTTTGCATTGAAGACACTATTGTTTTAATTTTGGTCGGGCTGAGGGAACTTGTTCCAATATTCCATTTTTTATTGTATTTTGTTACTTTCAGTTATACTTTTGGATAATTGTAGTAGCTTGTTATTTTTGGTTTTATTTTAGTTGTTTGATGGTTTAGTAGCTCATTTTATGCCTCTCCATTTTCATTTTCCCCATAAGTTTTGGAAATCCTTGAGTTTTCATTGATAATGATTAGAGGATCAAATGTGTTCAATATAGATGTCTTGTGTATAACTCATGATGAGTATTGTGCTTAGTGTTGGTATTGTATATGACTTCCAGGCTTTTTTGAGGGTTTCTATTGTATATAGTATATTTTCTTGCTTTGTTTCTATCTTTTCTTGCTGTTAGTGTTATTTTACAGTTAGTTCTACCCTTTTACTCATTACTGGTCGTTCTGGGTACATGTTGGCTTACTTACGATGGGATATAGTAGGTGCCAACATGACTCAGGAAGTCGGGTCGTAACAGACGTAGTTTATGGGGTTTGAGTCATTTGAATTCTTACCCAATCTCTGCTCAATATCACTCCCAAAATATTATTATATATGCTTATATAAAGGTACTCTCTAGGTTGAGTTGATACTCACAAGACCCTCTATGATGAGTAATTGAACTTTACTTTATCTATCTGAAATGCTTCTGAAATTTGTATATGTTTTATTTGAAATAGTACTTTCTTTCTAAGTATAAAATAATACATTTTGAACCATTATTTTTCCTTAAATGATTATGAAAAGATATTTTAAAGCTTCTACTTGGACTCACTTTATATTTTGAAAGTCAATGAATAGGAATATTCATACAAAAGCTTTCAAGAAAAGTCAATAACTATTGTTCACATGATAATATTTACCATCAACAAGAACTCAAAATATCAAATGTATAAAGTAGCATTATCACAATTCTCAAGAATCTAAACTCGACAAATGAACATAACCCAATGTGGAAACTCATAGAACTTTGGGTAGAATCCTAGATTATTCTCTTTACTAACTGAATTTAGATATAGGGAGTGAGGATGAACTTATTCCAACACTATGAAGCCTTACATACCTTGAAAAACAAAGTTATTGGAGAAACATGACGTATGCTTGAAAAAACTAGCTTTCTCCTCTTGGATCCTTAGTCTATATCTTGGGAGTGATTATGGGGGTGTTAGGGTCGAACGGTATTGTTTAGATCCTTAATTTGTTGTGAAAAATTCGGGGTTAGTGTTTGAAAGGGTGGGAAAAGACAAAACTAACCCTACTTAAAAGCTGTTGAACCACTTCTATGGACATTATATATGGTCCGTATAAACTTCTACGGACCGTACTCATCAACCATAGAAAGACTTCTGGGACTTTAATTTTCTTGTAAATTCCACGGCCAAGGTCTACATTCCATAGACCTTTCTACGACTTGTAGGTCCTTTACGTGGAACCCATGTTCAAAATTCCCTTAAGTCCCACCTCCTTCATAGGAGCTCTAGGCTACGTACCGTAGGGATTTGTACAGTCCGTAAACCCATCCATTGAACCTATATCTATTGAGATTTCACCAAGTCTTGAACCTTTCTAGGAACAATTCTTATGGGCCTTATAACTTTTTTTGGACCATCCTATTGGTCCATAGGAACTCTTCTGGGACTTGACATTTTCAATTTAATCATCTCAATTTCTACAACCAACTTTTACCGATCCATAGAGGGTATCACCCAAATTAACACCAACAACTTTTTAACAACCTTTTAGCTTCCTACTACAACTATGGATACATGGTATTACAACAACAAACCCTCTTCTTCTTAGTAAGCAATATCATCATAGACTCACGACAGTGCTTATGAAACCTTATTTGATACTCATACAATGTCATAAAGCCTTGGTCCAACCTCAAGAACTTATTATGGAATCCATCTCTGATTATCCATTGGATCAACATGTCCCGGATGGTCTTATACCTAGACATATCACCCCATCGATTCTCGAATGGTCTTTTACCTCACCTACCCCAGATTTCTGCCTAAGAGTATCTTACCCTAAATATTTTTAATCAATACCCAAAAAGTATTCTGGCCCAATTTCATTCACCATTGGTCTGTTCATAGCAACCGAGATGAGCCTTTCTAATTAGAGAGAATATCCATCAAACTCTTTAAATGATCCATATCTCGATCACGTTCTTTTTCTCTTTTTAATGATTTCAAAGTCCCTAATATGCCAAGCCCTGCTGTTTTTAACCCTATCACGTATAGTTATCACATCGGTATAAGTTTTCTTTATTAATAATCCTCCAGAAACAATATTGTAACGACCCTAGGGCTACCACCTAGATATGACACGGCGTACAAGACTCCAAAGAGCCTCATACAATCCTCATAGCATATCATAACATACGATATAAAAAATGATGCGGAATTTTAAAACTTTTTTCCATACAATAGAAGTCTTTTATAAAAGCAAGCGGAAGTCTAACATGTCTCAATTAGCCATCTAATACAATTTTTGAATCAACAATAGGGTCACAACCCTTTAACAATGTCCGAAACATAAAATGACAAGAAATAAAACTACTAATGACTCATATGTCCTTGAATCTTGAGGACTCAGCACAATCTAGGAGAATAGTCGATTCAAGCTTGTATCAAAAGAAGATCACCTCAAACACTGAAACCTACACTTTGTAGAAAAATGTAGAAGATATATCGGTTAGTACAAAAATGCACGAAGTATGATAGCCATGCATAAAAATCCTTGAAAACATGCTAAAAAGGACATTCTAGTTGAAAACCATGCTTTATGCAAAGTTTGAGAAACATCATGAACTTCAGTATAAAAGCATAAGTCACAAGGCGACCTAACCTCCATGTCCATTATAGCCGCCAAATCAATCAGAACTTGAGGAGCTTGAGGACCTTGGGGAGGAACTCCCTCATTCACATTCTCCTCTTCGATCCTTCTTGCGTTAGACCTTCGTGTATTTATATCCTGAAGACATAAGAGAAGGGTTGGGAGAGGGACTCTTAGAGTTAAACTCAAAGGCACAACTTAAGAGTAATGAAGAAAGTGAAATTTCCTAGCATCTTATACCCTTTCATTCATAAATGTGGCATGCTTCACACTCATGAACAAGACTCTACTACACGTGGCTTATGACACATCATCCTAAAATCATTCGAAATCTTGTGCTCGGATACCATGTTTGTAAAAACCTAAGGGCTAACCCTAGATGTGACACGACGTACAAGACTCAGAAGAGTCTCATACAAGCGTCATAGCATATCATAACATAAAAAATAATAAATGATGCAAAATTTAAAAACTTTTATCCATACAATGGAAGTCTTTTATAAAAGAAGGCGGAAATGTAATTGGTCTCCATTAGACATCTAATACAATCTTTGAATCAACAATAGAGTCACAACCCTTGAACAATGTCTAAAACATAAACTGACAAGAGTGGAAACTACTAATGACTCATACATCCTCAAATCCTTATCACCTCAAACACCAGAACCTACACTTTGTAGAAAAATATAGATGATATATGGGTTAGTAGAAAAATGCATAAAGTATGATTGCCATACATAAAAATCCTTGAAAACATGCTAAAAATGACATTTTAGTTGAAAACCATGCTTTATTCCAAGTTTGAGAAACATCATGAAATTTAGTATAAAGCATAAGTCACAAGCATATTCAACTTATAAATCATTATAACATAATAGAACCATCTCTTAGGTACCCCTAAGTAATACTTGTGCAATGTATGAAGGACATCCCATAATACGACTCATACTAATTATCCGTTTGAGGCCACAATAGTCATGCTTACCATTCTTTAATCCCATCTTTAGTTAATACTGATAGACAAGAAACATTCACATTTAACAAGTCATATGCATGAAATCAACTTGTAACAACAATAAAAGTTAAGCAATCATCCTTTCATTTAGTTTTTATGTCAATATTCTTAATAGCTTCAATATAAGCATATTCATTTCATTAGACATTATGACATTCAAGGAACACACCATAACCACTCTCAAAGCCTACTCTTTCAAAGCATGGGTAAAATCCCATACCCCCACCCACACTTCATAGAACTTCTTGAGTAACCATAGTACATAACTCACATGACGGGAATAATCCTTAACCGACATAGACCATGTGAGCAAATCATGGAATCCGGTGTCATGTCCCACACCGAAAAGAGTTGGTCTACTTGCCTAAGGTAGAATCGGTAATATTTTAGTTTAGGTGGATCCACAAGATAATGTCCTATGTGGGCACATAGTTATGGCATAAGGAGGTTGTTACTAGAAACCGGGCCTAACATAGGGATAGCTTCCACCCCACAATATCCACTCGATGCTAAACATTAAATTCCCATGGAGTAGTTCATTCACTTTTAGCATTATTACACATGAGAGAGATGCCATTGTCCTACTGACTCAAGGAACATTATTAGACACATGAAAGGAATGCCACTGGCCTATCTATGCAAGGCACATTATTAGGATAACTCATTGAATCCTCATGAAAGGGGTACCATTGGCCTATCAATTCAAGGTTCATTATTAGTCACTCATGAAAGGAATTCCTTAGGCCTACTGATTCAAGGTTCATAATTACAATAGTTCATTGACTCATCTAGAAAGGAATGCCATTGGCCTATCTATTCAAGACAAAGCCTTAGAATACTTCATTAGTCATTTATGAATGGGGTCTCATTAGCCTACCGATTCAAGGTTCATTAAGTCAAGATACTTTTAGTTACCCCAGAAGAATATGCCCTAACCCTACCAACTAAAGGTATATCAATCAAGATCACTTTTAATTACACTTGAAGAGGATGCGCTAAGCTTACCAATGCAAGGTATATTATACATTGAGAAAACCTTTTACAACATGTAATCATCATTCACAGGTGTATCATTGAGAATAGACTTTAAACAACACGACAATTGCATTATAGTCATGATCACATTACTTTCAAAATATTCACAAAGCATGTACACAAACATGATGTTTATACAAAACTCTCACAATTTGCCCTTCAAGGGACATGAATCATAATTCACCAACACACCTAGAAAAACTACATTAGGAATGTATAATAACATGATTAAAATAACTAAACTACTACAAGAATAATTTCATAGTATTCACCTTACTAGAATTCACGCACATCACTAAGGTATAAATTAGGGTTATGGGGAATTCATGGATTCATGGGAGATTTTATCTTAAAACCATCATAAAACAGCAATTCAATCATAATATAAGATATTAAATCATTTAAAACGTTTTTAGAAAGAATCCATGAGTTGGAGTGAAAACCCTCGGTTTTGGAGACTTTTCTACTTTGAAATTGAGAGTTTGAGGACTTCATGGATGAAAGCATTCCATGATTCAAAGACTACCATACCTTAGGTGAAGAAATCCAAAAAATCGTGTGAAAAAGCCCCCTTCTTCAAGACTAAAGTTGATAGTCTTATTCTTCTTCTTCTTCTATGGATTTTTTAGAGAGATGATTTTTGGAGAAGGTTAACTTGGTTATGATATTGGGTTTGGGAATTATGTAATATATGAGGTGGTTAAAGGATTAAAAATTCTATATAGGTCTAAATAAACAATATAAAACGACTCTACATTAAACTAATTTAATTAGGAATTACCTAAGCTACCCCTTAACTTGGCCGAATTGGACATCAACAAAGGTGTGACCCACGACCTAGGACCTACGGTCCATGAATGGACCTATATATTGGCCGTTCTGTAAGTCCGTAGGTCCATGGACCGGAGCTTATTTCAAGGGCCTTCCCCCACGACATCCACCTACGGTGCATGGGTCCACCTACTGGCCGTAGATGCCATCTGTAGGTGGCCCTTTTTGGGCAGCTTTGGGTAGTTTTGGGGGTTAGGCTTTAGGGCCCTCCCCAAGGACCCTTGGTTGGTTTTTGGGGGGTCATACCTTGATGTTTAACCGTTAAACACCTCATCCTAAGTACGGGAATCAATTTTACAACCTTAACCCACAAATCAAAATCTAAAACTCTCACGTAAGGCTCTAGTTTCACCTACTAGTTTTCTGGGTGTTACATTATCTTCCCCTTGGGAACATTCATCCTCGAATGACGATCCAAACACTTAATGGAATTAATGACTCAAGACTAGCAGCGCATCATGCATGAAACATCTAAGTAATGCACAACTCAAAGGAGGATACATCAATTCCATCTCAATATACTCAATGCAACACAAGGAAGCAGGAACTACATCTAACAACCCATTATGCATGAACTCAACATTTCAGCATTCATAGGAGGAACTACCTTCTGCAACTCAAAACATGCTTGTCACAATAACATGAGGCCAATTATGCAATTATTCTAAAAAGCACATTAGGGCATGTTTAACAATTTATCTTATATATAGACAACTCATACTAAATGCATAAGAACATGAGGAACACCGAAATGGTGAAAACTCATTTTCTTAGTAAACATGAATTTCATCAAGAGCATGCATAAAATAAGGAGATCATGGAAACAAATAAATAACACATGACTCCAAAACATGAAACAAGTCACAAGGAACTCTTTGTCTAAAACTAGAATAGGAATAGAAGAAAGGGATGAAGATACTGGAAGTTCCGCCAACCTTTCTATCTAAGAATATGATCTCCCCCTTGGGAGTAAATTCCCTATTAAGGCTAACATCAAAATCTAACAAATAGCATAGGAACCTAATAAAACATCGACATCTATAAAGAACTATCAACATACAAGTGCCTTTATCTGGAAGGGCTCCTTTGTCCTCTCTAGACCGGAACACAGAAAAGCAACCATAATTTGGAGGAACGGGAACAGTACCATTAAGAGAATCTTCCTTGGCCTCTCTTCCTTTTGTTGTAAGTGTAGGGTAATTTTTCACTTGAGGATCATTATTTCCACAACCATAGCACCCATCCATACCAGTTAGTGACTTACTGTGGTGTTTCTTTCCACAATTGGTGCAAGAAAGCTTAGGAAATTGAGGCCCACTACCTTTCCCTTGGTTCACCCTAGGAGTGTTTGAAGAATCTTGGTTGAAGGTCCCTTTTTTGAACATTGGTTTACCTTGTTCATCGGACCTACTCTTGGAAGGATTCCCATCATCGGTCCTAGCTCTTTTCACTTTCCTATTCCTTTTCTTAAGTCTTGACTCTTCAAGTTATTGATCATACACCATAACGCGTGATATATACATGTTATCATGAAGCATTGCCGCACAAAATTCTTCTTCAATTGAGTCAGAGACATCCATCAAAAATCTACTCATCTTATCCATCGGATTTGACACGGAAGATGTAGCATACTTGGACAACTGAGTGAATTTTATGGAGTATTCTTTCACACTCATGCCCCTTGATGAAGATTGATGAACTCTTCAACTTTATCTTCCTTCAATTCTTGGGGAAAATACCTAGCAAGAAATGCCAAGTTGAACATTTCACAATCTACGTGATCCGATCCTACCGGCCTATTGTTCTTTCATTGAGTATACCAAACTTGAGCAACACGCTTCAATTGGTAAGCGGCTAGCTCCATTTTCTCTACCGAAGTCACCCCATAATGTCTAGTATCTTGAGAACCTCTTCTACTAATTCATAAGGATCCTTTCCTACTTTGGAGTCGTGGAACTTCGGAGGATTCACTCTAGAAAAATTTGTAATCCTTGAAGCGGCCGAAATCACATTTGGATTAGCCGGAGCAAACACTTCCCTAGTAGCTTAGGCCGTCATGGGTTGAGCTTGAGTTGTCACGGCTTGAGATTGGGCCGTCATAGCTTGAGTCAACTTTATAAAGGCGACCTAACCTCCACGTCCATTATAGCCGCCAAATCAATCAGAACTTGAGGAACTTGAGGACCTTGGGGAGGAACTACCTCATTCACATTCTCCTCTTTTATTCTTCTTGCGTTAGACCTTCGTGTATTCATATCATAAAGACATAAGAGAAGGGTTAGGAGAGGGAATCTTAGAGTTAAACTCTAAGGCACAACTTAAGAGTAATTAAGAAAGTGAAATTTCCTAGCATCTTATAGCCTTTCATTCATAAATGTGGCATGCTTCATACTCATGAACAAGACTCTACTAGACGTGGCTTATGAGACATCATCCTAAAATCATCCGAAATCTTGTGCTCGGATACCATGTTTGTAAAGACCAAGGACTACCCCTAGATGTGACATGGCGTACAAGACTCCGAAGAGTCTCATACAAGCATCATAGCATATCATAACATAAAACATAAGAAATGATGCTGAATTTAAAAACTTTTATCCATACAATTGAACTCTTTTATAAAAGCAAGTAGAAATGTAACTGGTCTCAATTAGTTATCTAATACAATCTTTGAATCAACAATAGGGTCATAACCCTTGAACAATGTCTTAAACATAAAATGACAAGAAAGGAAACTACTAATGACTCATACATACTCAAATCCTGATCACCTTAAACACCATAACCGACACTTTGTAGAAAAATATAGATGATATATGGCTTAGTTAAAAAATGCACTGAGTATGATAGTCATACATAAAAAAAACCTTGAAAACATGCTAAAAATGACATTTTAGTTGAAAACCATGCTTTATGCCAAGTTTGAGAAACATCATGAAATTTCGTATAAAGAATAAGTCACAAGAATATTCAACTTATAAATCATTATAACATAATAGAGCCATCTCTTAGGTACCCCTAACTTATACTTGTGCAATGTATGAACGACATCCCATAATATGACTCATACTAAGTATCCCTTTGAGGGCACAACAGTCATGCTTACCATTTTTTGCTCCCATCTTTAGATAATACTGATAGACAAGGAACATTCACATTTAACAAGTCATATGAAGGAAATCAACTTGTAACAACAATACAAGTTAAGCAATCATCCTTTCATTTAGTTTTTATGTCAATATTCTTAATAGCATCATTATAAGCATTTTCATTTCATTAGACATTATGACATTCTAGTAACACACCATAACCGCTCTCAAAGCCTACTCGTTCAAAGCATGGGTAAAGTCCCATACCCCCACCCACACTTCATAGAACTTCTTGAATAACCATAGTACATAACTCACATGACGGGAATAATCCCTAACCGACATAGACCATGTGAGCAAATCATGGAATCCGGTGTAAAGTACCACACCGAAAAAAGTTGGTCTACTTGCCTAAGGTAGAACAGGTAATATTTTAGTTTAGGTGGATCCACAAGCCAATGTCCTAGGTGAGCACATAGTTATGGCATAAGGAGGTTGTTACTAGAAACCGGGCCTAACATAGGGATAGCTTCCGCCCCACAATATCCACTCGGTGCTAAACATTACATTCCCATAGAGTAATTCATTCACTTTTAGCATTATTACACATGAGAGAGATGCCATTGTCCTACTGACACAAGGAATATTAGTAGACACATGAAAGGAATGCCACTGGCCTATCTATGCAAGGCACATTATTAGGATAGCTCATTGAATCCTTATGAAAGCGGTACCATTGGCCTATCGAATCAAGGTTCATCATTAGTCACACATGAAAGGAATTCCTTAGGCCTACCGATTCAAGGTTCATAATTACAATAGTTCATTGACTCATCTAGAAAGGAATGCCATTGGCCTATCTATTCAAGACAAAGCCTTAGAATACTTCATTAGTCATTTATTAATGGGGTGACATTTGCCTACCAATTCAAGGTTCATTAAGTCAAGATACTTTTAGTTACCCCAGAAAAATATGCCCTAAGCCTACCAATTCAAGGTATATCAATCAAGATCACTTTTAATTACACATAAAGAGGATGCCCTAAGCCTACCGATTCAAGGTATATTATACATTGAGAAAACCTTTCACCACATGTAATCATCATTCACAGGTGTATAATTGAGAATAACCTTTCAACAACACCACAATTGTATTATAGTCATGATCACATTACTTTCAAAGTATTCACAAACCATGTACACAAACATCATGTTTATACAAAACACTCATAATTTTCCCTTCAAGGGACATGAATCATAATTCTCCAACACACCTAGAAAAACTACATTAGGCATGTATAATAACATGATTAAAATAACCAAACTACTACAAGAACAATTTCATAGTATTCACCTTACTATAATTCACCCACATCACAATGGCATAACTTAAGATTATGGGGAATTCATAGATTCATGAGATATTTTATCTTAAAACTACCATAAAACAGCAATTCAATAATAATATAAGATAATTAAATCATTGAAAATGATTTTAGAAAGAATCCATGACTTGGATTGAAACCCTAGGCTTTGGATACTTTTCTACTTTGAAATTGCGAGTTTGAGGATTTCATGGCTGAAAGCATTCCATGAATCAAAGACTACCATACCTTAGGTGAAGAAATCCAACAAAATAGTGTGATAAAGACTCCTTCTTCAAGCCCTAACTTGATCTTCTTCTTCTTCTTCCTATTCTATTGAGTTTTTAGAGAGAAGATTTTTGCAGAGGGTTAATTTAGTTATGATTTTGGGTTTGAGATTTATGAAATATATAAGGTGGTTAAAGGCTTAAAAAGTCTTATATAGGCATAACTAAACAATATAAAATGACTCTACATTAAACTAACTTAATTAGGAATTACTTAAACTACCCCTGACCTTGGCCGAATTGGACAGCGACATAGTTGTTACCCATGACCTAGGACCTACGGTCCGTGAATGGACCTACTGGCCGTTCTGCAGGTCCATAGGTCCATAGACTAGAGCTCATTTCAGGGTCCTTGATCCAAGACCCCCACCTACGGGGTGTGGGTCCACCTATTGGTCGTAGGTGCCATCTGTAAGTGGCCCTTTTAGGGCAGCTTTGGGAATTTTTGGGGTTAGGCTTTAGCGTCCTCCTCAAGGACCCTTGGTTGGTTCTTGGTGGGGATTGTACCTTTATGTTTAACCCCTAAACACCTCATCATAAGTACGGGAAGACGTTTTACAATCTTAACCCACACATCAAACTCTAAAACTCTCACGTAGGCCTCTAGTTTCACCTACTAGTTTTCCGGGTGTTACGTATATAAACAATTGGTTTTGTTGCAAAAGTTTAAAGAGGTGTAAAAATATTACATAATGTGCTTATCAAACAACTTAGGTTTGTGAAATAGTTTTTGCTTCTTGTTAAACTGAACCCATGACTCACACAATGCCTTAGTAGGTAGCTGCCTAAAACATTTTCGTCCTTCAACTGTAACATCTTATATAATGGGGAGAACCTCTCAAGGAACGTGATAATTCTCAAACTACTCTTCAAAACTAATCAAAATAGTAGGAAGTCGTCATCAATAAAAATACTCAACTAAGAGTCGTGATCAAATCCTCCAGGGAATTGTGTGAGATGAAGAATTCAATTTTGGAATTAAATCACAACTAATATCAATGTAGTAAACAAGGAAAATTGGTGGATGATTTCACCAAATTTAACAACACGAATTTAGGCTCACAATTGTAACAATCTCTAATCAAGCAAAGGTTCACAAATTAGGTAAACTTAGTGGTGTTGCGGATTGAACATTGATATCACTAGGGGTAGTATCGAATTGCTCAATAAAACTAAATAATCATGGATAGGTTTGGTCATCTTCAATAGTGTTAATCTTCTTTCAATCTCATAAAACTAGTTCATGGAATCTCCTTTCAAGGTCATTCATGTAGTTTTTAATTCATACCACTGCCTTGGATTTACAATTAAGCATGACTAAATTGCAAACATCACTAATTACCTACTAATATTGGTCTCTTTCGAGCAACAATGCTAGATCAAAGCTAAAATAAAATTGGCCACCTTTTAATTCATGAGTTACCCACATGGTAACAGTTCAAATCCATGATTAACAGCTATAAAATAGAACAATTCAACATACCAACTAAGTTAAAACAACACCCAACCCCATAATCACACCTCAAGAGGTTGGGGTCTTAGCCACACATCACAAAATGTAGAGAATTTATACCTTGCACGAAATTAGTTGAGGGTAACATGGATTTGAGAAATTACTAGAAACCCCACTTCAAATTCAACTTCAATTTGTCAAATTCAAGATAAAAAATTTAACACCAAAAAACCAAAACTGTTATTCAATCAATAGGAAGTGTGTGTCTCTCCAAAATAATCAGATCTCTCCACAATTTTTGAACCCCTATTTCTCTGTCCTTAGGCTATTCATGGTTTCTCAGGATTCATCCCAAAACTCAATATATTATTCGCTTGGTGATGTCATTCGGGCTCACTAAGCTCATTCATTAAATCGCCAGTCATGATTTAGCTCATCGTCTTCTTGCTCCATGCTTCAGGTGTTTGAACCTCAGCTTGCAATACCATTTGAGTATGCTTTTCTCATTCAACGAATCACCGATTGCCACTGTTGTTCAATTTATAAACTATTTTTTTGTCACCCGATACTGTCAAAAATGGCAATGTTCACCTTGTTTGCCTTTTGTATTCAGCGCATCACCATTTTTTTATTAGTTCGCCATCTAGCCTCAAGTAATTGGCTCAATGTATTGTAAATTTGGGTACTATTGTACCCGTTTGATTATCCACCCTTTTCAACAGACAATCACATAATGTGGAGTTTACACTTTATTTCATAATTTTTGGCTATTCTTTCACACATTCATCCCTCTTATGTCAATTAGCCTTCATAGCTGCAGATCATCAAAATATCATTAGAGTAGGACATAATTAGGCATTGAGGACACTAATTATTGAGTTAAATAGTCCTGATGTGAGTGCACATCTACCACTCATCAACACCCCCAACTTAACCTTTTGTTTGTCCTCAAGTAAATCTAGAACATAATTAGCCCAATAAGGGTGTCTACAATAGTATTCAATGTGTCCTAACAAGCAAGTGCCATTACAAGACTATTCTCAACAACTTGCTACACTGAATCATGATCAAGAAGCTTCCAATGATTACTAGCCGGTTTCAACAAAACCTCAAGAGCACTATAGCTTTTTTTCTAATGCAAGACCATGTTTCAACAAATGCATTCAAGTGCCTTCACATCAAGAAAGATTTCATGCCCTTACAAAGCAAATAAACAAACAAATAAGAATTCAATGCAACTCTCACTCTCACAAAAGAGAGACATGTAAGCTTCATTCCATAGGTTTTCCCATAATTCCAATCATCACACAACATAGTTTATGCAAAATATCAAGGGTTTTTAGGGTTGTAATCGGGCTGAGGGTTAAGGTATGGTCAAATTGTCTTGGTTATTTCACCTTTTCTAAATATTGTTGCAATAATCTTCACCACTTCTCAAGTTCTTTTCATTCTTTTTCATTTGAGAACTCAAACATTAATTTGTCACTCACTTTATTCTGGATCCCCTTTATTTCATCAACTTCTCTTTTTTTCATTTCCATTTTTCAAAATTGAACTTGCATTTTTTAAGGAGGGGCTCTTACATCATTCTTATTGTAACAAACTTCAAAGTTGAGTCTTCTTTCATCTTTATTTTCCCTTCACTTACCTTTCATTCCTCATTCCTTTCCGCACCCCCAACTTAGGCATTTGGCCTAAGTTTTCTATTAAATTATAATTATTCTTAATAAAGGATTTTGGGTGAGAAAGTGGGGACAATATAGGCTCATGAGGTTTCAATGTGGTTTTGTCAACAAATGGTTTAGGCTCAAATTGTTCCAAGACAAGGTAGTCACAAAGGATATAGAAATTTGGGTTCCCTCTTAGAATTGTTTCCTAAGATTATGCCTTACACTAACCAAGTTTTAGACAATTAGACTAATAAGGAAAATTCTAGGATTCCACATACATACTTTCAGGTAAGACCTCACCATAGATGGCACTTCGAATACACTTATTTAGCACAGCCCAAAAGTATCAAAATTGTACGTGGGATGTTCATTGCAAGACTCACATTGAAATGTAGCTAGTCAACAAAAGATTCAAAGAGATCGCCCAAAAGTACGACCACATCGATTTCATTCTTGCAACACCAACATTATATATGATGCTCATCATGAGTACTATTTACGACATCGATTTTTAACCCAATCGATCCTCAAGTTATTATCAGTGAAAACTCAAGCATTTTATTTTATCAAAGCTCATGGGGAGAGCAGGGTAAAGAGAGAATAATTTAAATAAAGCAACATCAAAATAATAAACACATCAAAGGGGAGTTTTGGCACAAGTGGCCTCACCCCACCAAAAAGTAAAATGCATTAACATCAATGCAGAGAAATGACACACTCAAGCGTACATAGAGTAAGTCCCTAAATTAGTGAGAATTTAGACCGTTGAACTATTTGGTGGATCGCCAACCAAGGGATGATCTCTGACTATACCAATAGCTTAGGGGAATTTTTAATCCAATTCGGTGACTTGCAACTTGATCGCCCAAAGTCGATAGGAGAATCGTCAAAAATCCATGGGCAACAACAAATTTATGAAATAATCCTTTTTGCAACTCCATCCTTATAATACTTCAAATATTGATGGTAGGTAGATCGGATTACTTTGTTCTCATGTACCCATGGCCTACCAAGAAAAATGTTATATGAAATCTTTTCATCAATTACATGTAACCACACGTTCTATTGCAACTCTTCGATGGTGAGGTCTATTTTTACGGTTCCTATGGCCCTTTGTCCTCCTTGATTGAATCTTTGGATCATCAAGCGACTTTCAGTTAGATATGTAGTTGAGATCCAAAGTTCTTTCATTGTGAGAATTGGAAGGATGTTAGTTTAAATCCTCCATCGACTAGGATTTTGGTTACCCTTTTCTCAGTTGCGAAACCCACCATGAATAAAAGGAGATTTTGAAGTGTATCACCAAATAGAAGATCATCGTCAGAGAATGTGATTTTGGCCGTGCATGCATTCTCGACTTCAGGAGATGACATTGGAGCATCTTTTGGTGATGGATATGATGGTGTTGCATATTTTGCTTCGTTCTCATCGACATAACAAGATAGAGCTTTTCTGCCATCGCATGTGATATTGGTGTAAAATCAACTTGGCAAAAATTATCCTAATGTAATTGGTCGATGCAACACTTGGAAGTGGTGCACCTTTATTTCTTCGGTCTTTGAGTGCACAATCAAAGTATTTGTTTTGGATCTCCCTACCATTGTTTACCTAACATGTTTTTTTGTTGACTCCTTATGACAACTCACTTTTTTGGGTTTACATCAAGTCACAAGAGTCCAACCACAATCATCAAGATCATCTGCTTGATCACCACCTTCACTTGTCGATCCTTCTCCTACGGAAGCCACAAAACATAGTATAGGAAGAGACAAAGAATTATTTACATCTATGGGTTCAAAGTTTCCAAAATTAATCATTCTTGTCTAATTATTGTTTGGAATGTCGCAATCCCCATTTAATTCAACAAAAATGCAGGTCATGACCAGATTGGCAAAGTTAGAAACAACACTGACTTGGTTAAAGTTTACATTTAATAAAGGTGGGTTTCATCTAATTTTTATTAATTTTCGTTAAATAGGTCTCCTATTGTATGAATTGATGTTTATCCATTATATTTAGTTTGAATTGCCTTTACCTATGCTCAAATTATATTTTTCAACTATGATCCTATGATAAACCAATAAATCTATAAATTATGAAATTAAAACAATATTCATGTTTCTTTGACATGAATATAAATGATGTGTGGATGATTTGAAAGGAAAGTACCAGTGCTATTGTGAAAGGATTTCTCACTTATTATGATGATCATGATTGTGAAAGTTATTTCTTACAAATTAATTCACATTGGTGAAAGGTTTTCTCATCCATGTTGATTTATGTTTAAGGATCTATTCTATGTTTTAATCTCAAAAGTGTGGGTTGGTATTGATCATTTCCTTTCCTATGCTAAAATGATATTTGAATTTTATCTATTCCATTGTAATTTAGACTTAGCACCGATAGGGCTTTGAGGTCGAGGCTGAAATAGGGTAGTATTTATTAGCAACCTCGATTTCGTAACTCGTGCCCCCATAGGATTGACATAAATGACCTAGCTAGTGGATACACTTTAGCGAATGATCATTTATACGGATTCTAACTTGGCAAGTAATTTTCCCTTCTTTCAATATAAGGGATATACCGGATTCCATGGTATAGCTCTCATGGTCTTATTGTCTGTGCAAGCGAACATCCCACAAATTATTTATGTTTTGCTCAAGCTTTTCTTATATCCTTTATGATAATGTATTTTTGACTGTGTTTATGATTTTTATGGCACTTCTTCTCTAAAAACTTTTAAATGTTTTATTATGTTCATGCCTACATGTTTTAAGTCATTCATGTTATCATGCAAATGCTTATGCATATTACCTCATATTTAGTGTATTTCATGTACTAATGCATACTTATTCCTATATTGTTTCACTTATGTAGGTTCTTATGCTCATACCTCCCATACTCGTGGCTAGTTGATCTTTCATAGACTTTGAAGATGGGTGTGTCATCATGTTTCGAGGACCAAGACTCTTCTATTGATTTCTTGTATTTTAGTTTCATACTTTTTATGTGATGTATGAGTTAATTCCTAATTACATGGATTTTGAGACTCATGAAGACTTCCACTATGTTAAACTCAAAAGATGTTTAGAATTATATTTGTTATAGTCTTTATTTCTATTATCTTGTATGATGCATGCTAAAGGGCTTATGTGGTGTCACTCCCCGATGCTACCCACTTGACGTAACACCGGACGAAGGATCACGAGTGACCCCAAGCTAACTATGTGTCTGAAATATATCAAGCGTACTGAGAATAACTGAATCAGACATATACTACGCGGAAGCTAAAACAATAAATAACTCAAAAATAGGGAAACCCCAACTAGTCTGAATGTATAAACCATACTAAGAGTTCAATATTAACTGAAAAATGAACTTAAAAATTCAAGTTGATTCTACTACTACGACTGAAAAAGCCTCTAACTGAGTTTAGTTTCCGGGACATGCCCCCCAGCTAACTCTAACAAAAATTGAAACTGAAATGCAAACACTGAAATGAAAGCATATCTATTATCGTCGATGTATCAGGACTCCCCACTGAAGTTGTTGAATGCGGATCAAGTATCTATCTAAGTGCGGTCTGAATGGTGAGTACCTGAACCTACATCATAAAAGGATGTAGCGCAGAGTATGCGTGATTACTTGGAATGTACTGTGCATGTAGGATATAGATACTAAACTAAACTAGTATACATATAAAAACTGAACAAATCATAATTGAGCAATGACATAACTTAGTAAGAATGTTAGTACTGAAAACATAACTGAAAAGCTAAACTGAATGTAATGACCAAGTGCTAATTATGAACATGACATGCTAAACGAAATACTGAGGTATATACTGAAACCCTTGTCAAATACAATAATAATCTGACTTTGGGAGCTACTTTTAACCGACATAAAACCACATGAGCTAAACGTGGAGTCTAATGCATATTTCTAATCGAGAGGACCCAATATACCTTGATAGGGGTATTAAGGCATGGATAGCGTGATCACTAAATCTGATGCCCAACAGAGGGGACTTATAAACCTACAGGGGCATGTAGTTTTACCACTATAAGGGTATGCAGAAACCTAGTCAAACTTGTTGCTAAGTCTACTCCTAACTGGATATGTATTTGACTAAAATATAACTGAAATACCAAATAGATCAAAATACTGACATGCAATCTAAGAATGCGACATTTATGGATCATGATTATCTGTTGATCTGACATAGCAAATATAATTCATGAACTAAGAGAATTTATACAACTAGGGTTTTAAGTTTCATGCAAGGAACTATGCTAACTTTCCAAGAAATAAGCTATTTTGATTTAGGATACTACAACAATAAAATGACCATTATCCAAGGTTCTAGAAACCCTAGGTTTAAACAAGATATGGAGAATCAAGGATCTGAGTTAATTCTAGGGACCTACTATATGAAAGGAACCCATTAGTGAAATCCCACATAACTGGTGATAAAATCTACGGAGACATCATTCGATTCTCGGGCTGAAACTTGAAGAAAATCTTCTGCTTGTTCTTGAGAGGCCTGTGGACTTTTCTATTATTTTTTGCTCTAATTTTGATGAATTTTGGAAAATAACGGTTTTGGTTAGGTTCTAAATAATTTATTGGACTTAAACTGAGTAAAACGGTGTAGTTTAGGTGTTAAACGACATGGTTTAAATGTCGAATGTATAAAGGAAAAGACCGAAATGACCCTAACTTAGAAGATGGCGAGGCCAACCCCGAAGCCACTGATGCACCATCACTAGGACCACACCCCATCTAGTGGGTCATAGTTCTTGGCCAGGGTCTACTGTTCCTTGGTATTTCTCCATGATGGCCCATTTCACGGACCGTGTAAAGGACCACAGATCGCGAAGGCCACCATGATTCTTCACTTAGGGTTAGGGTCTACTGGCTCAAGATGATGGACCCATCTATGACCCGTCATCGAGATCACGGCCCGTGGTGGGCTCGTGGTTTTGTGCTTGAGCTGGGTTAGTTCTATCTGGCATGCACGAGTCTTCCATCGGCTCGTGTGGTGGTCCACGGCCCGTGTGGGCTCTGTTGTCCACCACTTCTGGGTGGGTGTGAACCACGATAAGGGTGACGGACTGTGGTCCAAATCAAGGCCCGTGAACCCCTCTGTGGTTCACTTTTTCTATTGAAAAGTCCAAGTTTGGTTACTGAGGTGTTACAATATCTCCCTTTTGGGAAATTTTGTCTTCGAATGAAGTCTAAACAAGCTGAGTATGGAGGGAAGGATCTACAATCCCTACCACTAAGTACTAGAAACTTATATCTAACACAATTGAGTTCCAAGAATATGCAAATATGCTGAAAATGCTAGAACAACTGAAGGAATATGATACTAAGACTGAATTTACGCAAGAGTAAGCTAAGAGACTGGAGAGGAACTATTACCTCAAGATGAAATGGAATGGGAAGGAGATGAGGATACTTGGCCTTCATGGCTACTTCTACTTCCTAAGTAGCTCCCTCTACAGACTGACTCCTCAACAAAACTTTCAATGAAGAGACTTCTTTATTTCCCAACCTACGAACTTAACATTCAAGAATCTCAACTGGCACCTCTTCACGAGTGAGACTATTCTTCACAGCCACACTCTCTAATGGAACTATGGATGTTGGATCGCCCACACACTTCTTCAAGAAGAAAATGTGAAAGACTTGATGGATTGCATCTAGTTCTGTTGGCAACTCTAACTCATAAGCTACATCATCATCCCTCCTCAAGATTGTATAAGGACCAACATATCTTGGACTAAGCTTTCCTTTCTTCCCAAATCTCATCAGCCCCTTCATAGGTGACACCTTCAGGGAAACCCAATCATCAATTATAAACTCTAAGTCCCTTCTTTGCACAGCTGCATAGGACTCCTGACGACTCTGACCTATCTTAATTCTATATATAATGAGTTGAACTTTTTCCATAGCTTCATAAACTGAATCTAGCATAATCAATGCCTCTTCAGCTACTTAACACCAACAATTCAGGGGTCTGTATCTACACCCATATATGCCTCATAAGGAGCCATCTGAATACTGGAATAGAAGCTATTATTATAAGAAATCTCTATGAGAGGTAGGTGATCATCCGAACTACCCTTGATATCGATCACGAAAACTCTCAACATGTCCTCTATGGTCTGAATGGTACGTTCTTCCTAACCATCTGTCTATGGATGAAATGTTGTGCTGAGATTAACCTGAGTGCCAAGAACTTTCTAAAATGATTTCCAGAACTGAGAGGTAAATTGAGGACCTCTATCTGAGATGATAGACAAGGGAACCCCATGCAACCTAACTAACTCATTGATGTAGAGTTTAGCGTAGTCATTCACTGAATCTGTAGTCTTGATAGCCAAGAAGTAAGCGGACTTAGTAACTCTTTCTACTATCACCCAAATTGAGTCATGATGTCCGCGAGTATGAGGTAAACCTGTAATGAAGCCCATAATTATCACTTCCCACTTCCATGTAGGAATGTTCTGCCTTAACTTGTTGACAATTAAGACACTTAGCCATGAAGTCTACTATGTCCCTTTTCATGCTGCTCCACCAAAACACTTCCCGTAGATCACGGTACATCTTAGTGGAACCTGGATGAATGGAATACCTTGAGTTATGAGCTTTTGTAAGGATTTTATGCCTTAACTCACCCATATTAGGAACACATAAGCGACCCTGGTAACGAAGTACAACATCTCCCCCTTGGGAGAAAACCTTAACTTTCTGCTAATGAAATCCGCCTTTCAACTAAAGTAATATAGGATCACTATCTTGTTTTTCATTACCCTTTGATACCAGTGAAGATTCTAATCTATTTTGAACTATTACCCCACTGTGTGATGTGTCCGTAAGAAAAACTCTAAAGAGAGCAAGCCAGTGAACATAATTTGCTAACTCTTTCTTCTGTTCCTCAACATGTGCTACAGTACCAACAGACAATCTGCTGAGAGCATCAGCCACTACGTTGGCCTTACCCGGATGGTAAAGCACATTCATGTCATAGTCTTTGAGGAGTTCAAGACATCTCCTCTAACGAAGATTCAACTTTTTCTAGGTGAACACGTACAGGAGGCTCTTATGATCTGTGAACATATAGACATGAAAACCATACAAGTAGTGTCTCCAAATAATATGGGAAAATACTACGGCTGCAAACTCGAGGTCATTAGTCAGGGAAGTTCTTCTCATGGACTTTAAGCTGTCTAGAAGCTATGACCTTACCTCATTGCTCCAACACACAACCTAGGCCGACCCTGGATGTATCACAATAAATCACATAACCATCTGAACCATCTGGTAAAGTAAAGATAGGAGTTGTAGTCAACCAAGTCTTCAGTTCGGCAAAACTTTTCTCACATTCATCTGACCATTTCAACTTAACCTTCTTCTGAGTCTACTTGGTCAATAGGGGAAGTTATGGATGAAAATCCCTCAAAAACCTCCTATAATAATCTCCCAAACCCAAGATATTTCCGATATCTTTTGGAGAGGTGGGTCTGGGCAAGTGTTGTACAACCTCAATTTTCTGAGAATCCACTCAGATCCCTTCACAGGATACCACATGACCAAGGAATATATTAATTGTAACCAGAATTCACATTTACTAAATGTATCGAATAACTGGCGATCCTTGAGAGTTTGTAGAACAACTCTCTAATGAGTAACATGCTCCTCCTCATTCCGAGAATAAATAAGGATATAATTAATAAAGACAATAATGAACAAGTCCAAATACTGTTTGAACACCCTATTCATGAAGCCCATAAAGCTGCAGGAGCATTTGTTAGTCCAAAAGTGATAACTACAAATTCAAAGTGACCATACCAAGTTCTGAAAGATATCATCGGAATGTCACTATCTTTGACTCTGAGCAGATGATAGCCAGATCTGAGGTCTATCTTAGAAAAGGAACTATCACCCTTGAGTTGGTTGAATAAGTCATCCATCCTTGGGATGGGATACTTATTCTTGATGGTGACTTTGTTAAACTAACGATAGTCAAAGCACATTCTGAGAGAACCATATTTATTTTTAACGAACAACATTGGAGTAACCCATGGAAAGATACTAGATATGAAGATGCCCTTATTTCGAAGGTCTTTCAACTGCTCTTTGAATTCCTTAAGCTCGACTAGAGTCATTCTGTAAGAAGGAATCTAAATGGGCTAGGTATCTGGGAGGTGATCTATTTTGAAGTCGATTTCCCTTTCAGGAGGAACTCCGGGAAGATTTTCTGGAAACACTTCTAGAAACTCATTTACTACTAGGACTGACTCAAGAGTTGGGGTTTCAATGTTTGGGGGCTTAATCCGTAAAATTTGATAGATATACCCTTCGGAAATCATTTTTATGGCTTTAAGGTAAGATATTAATGGACCCATAGGCATTGAGATATTACCTTTCCATTCTATAACTGGCTTGTTTGGTAACTGAAACCGAACGATTATAGTTGTACAATCGACTGAGGTATAATAGGAATGTAACCAATACATGCCTAAAATGATTTCTAAATCTACCATTTCTAACTCTATAAGATCTGCTAAGGTGATTTTCTGAGAGATTCTAACAGGGTTATTTCTTTATACCCGTCTAGCTATAACTAGGTCACGAACGGGAGTAGAGACTGAGAAGGGTTCTGAGAGAGTTTATGGACTAACATCGAAGTATACTACTATATAAGAAGTTACAAATGACAGTGTAGCCCCTGGATCTAACAATGAATAAACATCAAAATGAAAGACTCATAGCGTACTAGTGACTACAGCAGTAGAATCCTCCTAGTCCTAGTGAGCTTGAAGAGCATACAACATGTTCTGGCACTGACCGCCACATGTACTCAACGAAGCACCCTACTGAGTTGGGTGACATGTTGGTGCTGCTAGAGCTGTAGACTGAGCCCTATTGTTGTTACTTCCTTGCCCCTAATTGGTAGAAGGGCAATCCCTGAACTTATGGCCAGATTGACCACACCTAAAACACCTTTCCTTGCCTACAAGATACTCGCCCAGATGGTTCTTACCATACTTTGGACAAGTTGGGAAAGTCTTGTTACCTAAAGCACTCCTTGAGTCTTAGAGCGTGATGCCCTACTATTCGGATCCTGTCGAAACCTAGGGGATGGAGCACTAGCTGATGAAGATGTTGAGGCTGTAGACCTCTATTGAAACTGTGATCATTTCCTACCGTTCGACGTTTGTAGTGAGTACTCAAAATTTGTGTTCTGGCCTATTTGTTATCCTTAGCCAATTCCCTAAACTTATCACCCTGAACCTACTGAGCATGAGTCATCAGTCTTGATATATCGATTTCCCCTACAAGCATAGCATTCGTGCACTCAGTATTCACCAGATCGAATACCCTAAACAAGAACTACTCATTAATCCCGTTGGATCGAAAACCATTTGTGGAGCATACCTGGAGAGATGGGTAAACTCAACTCACATTCTTGGACTAACATTGAACCCTGCTTCAAGTTCATAGTCTTTTGTGCCTAGCCTCTCTCAACTCCCTTGGGAAGAACCTGTCTAGGAAATATCCAACAGAACAATCTCAAGCCATAGGAGCAACATCCGCACCCATGTTATCTTTCCACTGAGTGAACCAGATAAAAGCCACATCCTTTAGTCTGTAGGATGCCAACTCAACATTCTTAGTTCCAGTCACTTGCATTACTCCAAGGATTTTCTTACCCTCATCAATGAAGTTTTGTGGGTCCTCTCCAACCTTCGACCCTAGAAACTCAAGCGAATTAATTCGAACAAAGTCCCAAACCCTAGTTGCCGCTGATCCACCATTTGTGTTAGTATGAATCGGGACTTGTTGATTATTCTGATTGGCCACACTCTGAGCCAAGAGCTAGATAGCATTTCAAAATTCTACATTCTTAACCCTATTGTTAGGGACTAGAAGAACTGTGTTAGTATTGCGTGCATTAGCATTCCGTGTGTTTGCTCTACAATTAGGCATGATTTGAAATGCATAACGACGGATTAGAAAGGAGAAGTTGGGTCATACCCAAAAGTGAAGTTTTTCTTAAAAAACATTGTAGCCTCCCTCTAATAGATGTGGTGCACTTCACACCCATGAAATACACCCTACTTAGTGCTTCTTGTAGACATCATAGGACTCTTGAACCTAATGCTCTGATACCATGTTTGTCACGCACTGAGGCAACCCCCTTGACGTAACACGGGACCTAGGATCAAGAGTGAGCCCAAGCTAACCGTGTGTTTGCATATATCAAGCATGTTGAGAATAACTCAATCAGACATATACTACGTGGATGCTAAAACAATAGATAACTGGAAAAAAAGGGACACTGTAACTAGTCTGAATGTATAAACCATACCAAGAGTTTAATAACAACTGAAAGATGAATTTAACAATTCAAGTTGATTCTACTACTACATCTGAAAAAGCCTCTAACTAAGTTGAGTTGCTGGGATATACCCCCAGCTAACACTAACAAAAACTGAAACTTAAATGTAAAGAATGAAATGAAAGAATGTCTATTGTCCTCGAAGTATGAGGACTCACCACTGAAGTTGCTGAATGCGGATAGAGAATCTATCTATGCGCGGTCTGAATGTTGAGTACCCGAACCTACATCATGAAAGGATGTCGCGTAGACTATGCATCATTACTTGGAATGTACTGAGTGTCCATGTTATAGATACTAAGCTGAAAAAGTACACATATAAAAGGTGAAAAAAACATAACAGAGCAATGACCTAACTGAGTAAGAATGTAAGCACTGAAAACATAATTGAAAAGCAAAACTGAATGTAATGACAAAGTGCTAATCATGAACATGACATAAAACTTAATATTGAGGTATATATTGATAACCTTGTCAAATGCACTAAAAGTCTAACTGTGGGACCTACTATTAACCGGCATAAAACTACGTGAGCTAAACGTGGAGTCTTATGTAGACGCCCCATCAAGAGGACCTAATATACCTTGACATGGGTATAAAGGCATGACTGGTGTGCTCACTAAATAAGGGACTTTTAAACCTACGAGTGCATGTAGTTCTGGGACTATAAGGCTACGCTGAACTCTAGTCAAACTCAGTGCTAAGTGTACTCCCAACTGAATATGTATATGACTTAAATGTAACTGAAATACTGAATAGCTCAAAAGGCTGACATGCAATATGAGAATGCGACATTTATATACTGATAATGGAACATTTGAAATCTGGAGCATGATTATCAGCATAGCTGACCTAGCAAATATAATTTATGAACTCAGAGAATTTATACAACTAGGGTTCTGAGTTTCATGCAAGGAACTAAGGAAACTTTCCAAGAAACAAGCTATATCGATTTAGGATACTATAACAGTTAAATCACAACCATTATCCAAGGTATTAGAAACCCTAGATCTAAAGAAGATATGGAGAATCAAGGATGTGACTAAATTCTAGGGACCTAGTAGATGAAAGGAACCTACTAGTGAAATCCCACATACCCGGTGATGAAATCTACGGAGAAATTCTAAGATTTTGGGGTTGAAACTTGAAGAAAACCTTCTTCTTGTTCTTGAGAAGCTGGTTGTCTTTCCTTTTCTTTTTGGCTCTAATTTCGATGAATTTTGGTGAATAAATGTTTTGGTTAGGTTCTGACTAAGTTATTGGGCTTAAACTGAGTAAAACGACGTAGTTTAGGTGTTAAACGTCGTAGTTTAAATGTCCAACACATAGGGAAAAGACCGAACGATCATGACTTAAAAGATGACGAGGCCGACCACGGAGCCACTGACGGACCTTCATCAGGACCACGACCCATCGAGTGGGTCGTGTTTCTTGGCATGGATCTATTGATTTCTTGGTATTTCCCCACTACGGCCAATTTCACGAACCGTAAGAAGGACCACGGACCGTGAAGGCCACTGTGGTTCTTCTCTTTGCACTGGGCTCTACTGGCTCAAGACGACGAACCCATCCATGGCCCGTCATCGAGAACACAACCGGTGGTGGGCTCTGTGGTTTTGTGCTTGAGCTGGGTTAGTTCTTCCTAGCTTCCACGTGCCTTCCCACGGCTCGTGTGGTGGTCCACGACCCGTGAAGGGCTCTGTGGTCCACCACTTCTGGGTGGGTTTGAACCACGATGAGGGTGACGGACCGTGGTCCTGATCACAGCTCGTGAACCCCTTCGTTGTTCACTTTTTTCTGTTCAAAAGTCCAAGTCTGATTTCCGAGGTGTTACATGTGGGGCTTCTCGAAATCCTATACATCATTATACGCCTAAGGTATAATTTAGGTCCTGACAATGGTACATCCCAATACTTTCCATAGCTTCATCAATCTTATCCAAATGTGGCATAGCATGTATATCACTTGGATATGCCATCGATCTATAAATATTAAAGCTTATTACTTTGTCATTAACTGAAAACATCAATGCGCCACCTTTCATGTCACGACCAAGGGGTACCCCCTAGATTAAACAAGGCGTACTTAACCCCGAATGTTCTTATACAAGCCCCTTAGCATATCATAACATGAGGTAGTAGAAATGATGCGGAAATTTAAATTTTTTTCCATACAATCGAAGTCCTTTATAAAAACATGCAAAAGTTTACAAAACTTTGTGTCAAACCATCTACAACCATATGAATAGTCTTTGGGATGCAGCCCATACAATTGTCTAAAACATAAAGAAAAGACATAAAGGAAAGATATCACATCATTGATGCTATGAGGACTCACCAAGTCTTCAACTCCTTTCCTTACTAGGAACCTAGCCACGAGAATGGGACTCGATATCACCAAACCATACATTTGATAAGAATGTAGGCAAAAGTATGCATTAGTACAAAATATACTAAATATGATGGCTAGCATAAATCATCAACATAAACATTTAAGAGGCATTAGTCAACACAAGACGTGTACCATAATAATAAGAGACAATAACATAAGTCATAAACATAAGAGACATCATCATAAGACATATGCTATTAGCATAAGATATAACAACATAATCATGAGCATAATCTCCAACATAGACAAAAGGTAAACATTAGTCATCATAAGGAATAATCCATGTATATAGTCAATACTTAGTCTTTCATATCATAAGAGAACCTCTTCATAAGTAACCTCCGAGTATACTTGTGCAATGCATGGATAAGATCCCATAATCCCATCCATGTTAAGTATCTTCTTTTGCCACCATAATCATACTTACCATCCTGACCTCATCCTTAGCTTAGTTGTCATAGACAATGGAATTATCACCTTTAGACAATCATATCATGGAAGGAAACTATGACAACAGTCCATGAAGACATGCATCATAAGTATAAGTCATAAACATATTCATTACATAGATCATCATAACATAAGAGGAATATATCATAACTACCCTCAAAGCATACTTGCGAAATGCATGAATAAGACCCCATAAATCCTACCCATGCTAAGTAAAGCCTCCTGAGTAACCATAATTCATAATTCTTGTTCTTGTTTGGGATAGTGGGAATTACCCTTAACCGACATAGACCATGCGAGCTTATCATGGAATGTGGTGTTACCCACAACGAAATGGGTTGTCTTACTTGCCTAAGGTAAGACCATGGCATGTTAGATTTAGGAGGATCCAATAGCTAATGTAGACACATAGTTATAGGATAAGGAGATTGCTACTAAAAACCCAGACTCACTGAGGTAGAAGGTTTCCATCTCATGAGATACTTATTTTGGGAACCCGGACTCACTGAGGTAGAAGGAACCCATTTGGAAATCCGGACTCACTGAGGTAAAAGATTCAATCCCATATACAATATCCACTCATTGCTAAGAAAATTCTCATGGAGTATTTGTTAAGTCATAAATTGTTTCATTAGAATAGCTCATTAGATCATGAGTGAGAATAACCTTTCACCGTCCATGTGTTCATGTTCATGTTAGATTCAATTAGGTGACAAAGCCTTTCAACCTTAGAATCATCATATTGTGAGAAAACCTTTCACATCATGTTCATTACGTGTTCATTAGAATATCCTTTCAATGAATCATAACAACATTATCATAATCATGGACATTTCATTCATAGTCATGCATAAGGGTGTATGTGAAAATAGCCGTTCAACAACACCACAATTACGTCATAGTCATAATTACTTTACTCTCAAAGTGATCTTAGAGCATATACATAACCTTCATAAAACATGCATAATATCATATATTACCCTTTCGAGGGTCAAAGGTCATATCAAATCAACATATCTAGAATGACCTCCTTAGACATGGATATAATCATAATTAAAGTAGTTTAATTACCACAAACATAATCTCATACCTCACCTCCTTGAGGTTCAAGACTTACTTTCCATCATCACAGTTAGGATTGAAGCACTAGACATGGAAATCATCCTAACTCATGTAATTCTATCACTTCATACATTCAAATATTCATGAGGTAGATTAGGTGGGTAAGGTCCTTCCACAACAACTCTACATAATAGTCTACTATTATCATATAGACTTCCCTCTCAAAGCCATTACAAACTTATTCTAACATATTAACCTCACTCTCAAAGCCCTAATAATCAACATTAATGATTATAAGACTTACTCTCAAAGCTTTACTTCTTACAATCATCATACATACCTAGATTAAAAGGCATTCTAATCACATGGTTCATTCTTAAGCAATTCTAGTCATAATTCACCATAAAGGCTCCATCTCAACCATTAATAGTCATGATCCATCATATATACCTTAATCAAATTCAATTCATGTCTATGTACTTCCATTCTTAAAGAATTACTACACATGTCATCAACCCTAGAAGATCATTTCTAAATCCTCGATTTTCCTCTTTAGGGCACAAACCCACATTACTTCGATTTCATCAATTATACTAGGGTTAGGCATAGAAATCATGTAATATCATATGTAGGTGCTCTAGTCTCAAGAAATTCATAAAGAAATTCATCAATCTTAGAAGGTCACACCTAAGCCCTCAACTTCTTTTTTCATAGCATAAAACGAACTATATCAATTTCACCCTAGAATCTTAGGTTAATCAATAATACATGTATAATCATACTAAAATCATGTATATACATTATAACCAATCATAAACATCCATTATCCACTCAATTGGATCAACGTATAACAATACCCACAATATGGGAATGAACCCTAACTAGAATTGGGGGTTTATCTTCACAATTGGGGGAAACAATGGAGCTTCATGGATGAAAGGAGTCCATGAATAAATAAGCCATCATACCTTGATCATAAAACCCTACAAAGGCTGGAAGATTGGAAACTTGACCTAGCTTGAACCTTTCTTCTTCTTCTTCTTCTTCTTCTTCACTTTCTAGAGAGAGGGCTTCACGGAGGGAATTGGGTTTCTTTTGGTGAGTTGAAATAATGATTTGGTATCACTTAATTAAGTGTCTAAAGTCTTTATATAGTAGGTCTAATAAAATATACAATGTCCCCGGCCCACTTAATCCCTAATTAATTCTAGAACCTTCCCTAACTTCCTTCATTTAACCACTTAAGGGCCTAGGCTGCCTCACCCACGAGACCAGGGCTGGCACTCTATGGGTGGTGGCCTGTGGCTAGGGTTTTTTGGAGACTTGACCTACGACCACTTTCCACGGGGCATGGGTCCACCTACTAGGCGTGAGTCCTATACGTAGGTGGCCCATTTTGGGCAGTTTCTAGGTTTTGTTTTGTGTCCCCATCAATGACCCTGGGTTGGCCCTAGGGGGTCGTACCTTGATGCCCTAACCCTAAACCCTTCATTCTAAGTACATGAAGTCGTATATATGATTCTAACCATCACGTCACACTTTAGAACCTTCACGAAAAGTTCTAGTTTAGCCTACTAGTTTCCGGGGTATTACACTTCACATCAGCTAAAGCTTTGCCTATGATCATGAATGGTCTACCACAGATAATCTGCATATCAATATCAATCTCGCAATAAAGCACCTCAAAATCAGTGGGACTCGAATTTTTGAACCTTCACTAAAACATCATAGACCACGCCAATGATCAATCATCAAGAGCCTCATGTTTGTCGTTTTTAATTCATCAACCCTAGTCTTATTAAATATCAGCAGCATCAAATTTATACTTGCACAAAGATTGCACAAGGATTTTTCAATAGTGCATGGAATAGTCAAAGATCTTACATCATCATTCTTGAGGATTGTATTCGTTGTCATCACCGCATCACATGTTTGCGATATTTCAATTGTTTCACAATCTATTACCCTCTTCTTTGTCACCAATTCTTTCATATTTTTGGCATAACCAGGCATTTCGGTCAAGGCATCCACTAATGGAATATTTACTTTCAAATATTTTACTATCTCCATGAACTTTTTGTATTTTGTAATGTCATTTTTCTTCCTTGATCTTGGAGGAAAATGAGGTTTTATCTTGATTTGAGGCAATGTGAATGAGGCCTCAACACCGCCTTCCTTCACATCTTACTTCGACTTACCTTCAACCTCTTTTGTTTGTGTCTTACCCATTCCCTTAGGTGAATCATCATTGGAAATCAGCTCCTTGAGCATCTACATTATCGGGTCTTGTTATTTCTTGCGAATATTTCCCACTTCTAGTAACTATTTCCGAAACTTGGATAACAGACTTCTTATTTTCATTTAGATGAGTCATTGAATTATCATAGGGATTAGCATACACAAAATAAGTCAGCTGCCCCATCTTTTCTTCAAGAAACTTAATGGAGGATGAATGTGAGAATATAGTGGTGGACAAAGCTAAAACGTCACTCTACATTTCTTGCAAATTCATATCAGAGCCCTCCATATTGTAGAGAATTTTAGTCAACAAGTCATCGGTTGGATTATTCATCGTATTATGTATATTGAAAGGCGGTACACATTAAGCATCTTCACATTCCCTTTCATACCAACTTTCGTCATTATTTTTGGTCTAACTTCGATTTCCGACAAGTCTTGGATAGCTTCGCCGCAAACCCTTGGATTTTCCACCTCTCATGTGAGCTCCATCCTTGGATTTTCCAGCTCTCATGTGAGCTCCATCAACATATATTCTATGTGTCATTGCATTCACTAAATTTTCCCCACCTCCAAGAACACGCTCATATAACATTTCAAGTTGAGCAGTCAATTTATCAATGCTTTTGCCACGCTCTTGGTTTTTCTAATCTTGTTCCTTAAATATTCCCAAATGTGGAAGTGACACATAATCTTCACTCGCGTACCAAGCTTGGTTAATTTTCATCATCTCATCAAGCAACCTTGTGGCTTCTACGAATGGTTGCTTAACTATGCCACACCGAACAAGATGATCAACCAATACTTTATTTACAACATCAAAACTTTGATAAAAGTATAGTAGCAGTAGTTCATCAGGAAAACCATGTTTTTGCATAATAACAACACTCTTTTAAAACATAACCACGCTTTATGTACGGGTACTACATTAAATAATTCATTATTCAGAACATCTTACCTTAATTTCATTACTGCAGACAGAGGAAAGAACCTTTCAACAAAAACTTCAATCAATTCTTCCCATGATGTAATATACTTTCTCGTCAACCCAATCAACCACCTAGTTGTTTCCCCTATTAAAGAAAAAGGACATAACCTAAACCGCATTGACTCTTTTCAAATACCATCAACCAAAATGGGGTTGCACACATTCAAAAACTTGTGGAGGTGATCATTAGGGTCTTCATGTTCAAAACACCAAAATAATCCTCCCAATTTAATAAGCTGAGACATGGACTTGGTTACGACAAAAGTGATATCCTTATTTACCGGTGGTAACCAAATTGCTCCAACTTTATTCGTGATATGAGAAATCACCACTTCTTCCTTTCTAATTTCATTATCTTGTCCATGGTGACTAAGTCATCACCACTATATGTATTCATTGTTTCACCTACCAAAAGAACACAATAAGAGGTCCAAGCGTAAGTTTGTTCACCTACAAAACAAATTAGTATGTAAATTGCTTCTCAAACTGAATTCCTAGGTAGCTACAATTTCCCACCAGCGGCGCCATTTTTTAAAATTCTCACACCATTCCTCAAAAACTAATCAAAAGAGTAGGCATTTGTCATCAATTAAAATACCAAACTAAGAGTCGGGGTCGAATACCACAATGAATGGTGTGAGGTTAAGGATCCATTTAGGGACTTAAATCACAACTAATCTCAATGTAGTAATGAGGGCAAATATGTGGATGATTCCACCAAATTTAACAACACGAATTCAGGCTCGCAATTTTATCAATATCTAAGAAAGCAAAGGTTCACAAATTTAGTTAACTCTAGAGGTGTGGGGAATTGAACATTGATAGCACTAGGGGTAGTATTGAATTTATGAATAAAACTAAATAATCATGCATAGGTTGGGTCATCTTTAATAGTGTTAATCTTCTTATGATCTCATAACACTAGTTCATGAAATCTTCTTTTAGACTCATTCATGCGGTGTTCAATTCAACCCAGTACATTAGATTTACGTTTAATCATAACTAAATTGAAAACATCAAACTAATTACCCACTCATATTGGTCTTTTTCAAGCACCAAGACTAGATTGAAGCTAAAATCAAGTTGGCCACCTTAATTCATGCTTTATGCACATGGTAACAGTTCAAATCTATGATTAAAAGCTATAAAATAGAGCAATTATATGCATTCGCTAAGTTAAATTACTATCAAACCCCATAATCACACCCCAAGATATTGGGGTTTAGCCACACATCACAAAGTGTAGAGAATTTATACCTTTCACAAAATCAGTTGTCGGTAACATGAATTTGAGTAATTACAAGAAAGACATCTTCAAATTCAACTTCAATTTGTTAAATTTGAGATAAAAAATATAAAAAGCCCCTAGAAACCAAAAGTGTCCTTCAATCAATAGGAAGTGTTTCTATCTCCAAAATATTCAAAACTATCCCATATTTTTCCAATCCCGTTTTCTCTCTCATTTGGCCTATTTATATGTAACACCCCAAAAAATTATAAGCTAACACCCAAATCATTTTGTAGCACCTCGCAACTCTACTCTTAAAATTTTAATCGTTCGTTGTAAGAATGTTAGTTTGAATCAGGTTATTTTATTCTTTTTCATGTGATATAACATCCTTAACAAGTGTATGAAGAGTATCTAATGTGATCTAGGGTCTTAAGGGACCTCAAACACCTAGCCAAGTTCAAAGCATTCCTATTAGCTAAGTTCTTGCATGATTTTATATAGAGGCAAAATTTAATAACTCATATATCTCAGCATATAATGAATTAGGTAGCTTACAACCTTCCAAATTAAAGATCTATGCGTCTTCTTTCATACGCCACCAAGTTTTCCTTGTTCGGTGTTTGGAGTAAATAGTTATGACTGTTTTACTAGAACATACACAGTTTAGGAAATTGGGCGAACTCACCTACTCAATCGGCGATCCACTGAATGGGTTGGCGAATAGCTGAATTAGCTCACTGAGTTTTCCCGAAAAGCATAAGCTTATGTCCATTTGGGCGATCCGCTGAGTGTTTATGGAGAGGAGACTTCCAGATCACCCATTTGGTCGACGGGATTAATTAAAAGGTTGTTTCCTTGATTTTTATGGTTTTCTTCAGTTTCTAGAAGGTTAGTATTGACCTTTTACCCTAAATCAACCTCCCTAAGTTCATATTACAACCTAATAACATTATTATACGTATAATAACTCTCAAAATCCCCTATTCGTCTTCTTCTAAAGATCAAGAACTCCAAGAAAGGGATTTGTCCATTTTCTCAAGATCTAAATGCCCCAAGTTCAAGATCTAAATGCCCCAAGTTCAAGATCTCTTTAAGAATCCTAATGTTTCAAAATTTTCATGTGCATTCAAACCATTTAAAAAGCTATATGTTATATTTTTATCTTTTCATATCACTGATCCACTTAGCTCTGAAGGTAAATCATTAGGTTATTGAATATCTTTGTATATAGCACTATTTTCAATGGATTCTTCTGGATTATTCCATAATTTGTTTAATTAATCAAAATCAGGTTCAAATGTTTCCTCTGATCTAATCATGTCAATAGAATTCTTAATTCTTTTAATGGACTTCATCAAAGTAGTATCATTACTTATCATTTTATTGTTTGTGGTAGTATTTATTAAATATTCTAAATATTTTACGGATGATGGTGTAGACATGAATATTTAAGAGAGAAGAGCACTATCCTTGGGCATAAGTGTCTACTTTAAAGGTTACATTCGGAGTATTAAATTCATTGTGTAGTAATTATCGTTACCTTTTTCACTAACCTTATTACATTTTATTCCTCTAGGCTTGGCGACGGATAACCCCCAGGTCCAACTCTACGACATATACAGTCTAAGCTAATCCAACAAAAAAGTATGGGCCTGCCAACGTCTAAACCGCGGTTAACCGCTTACCTTACTTTAAGGGATAAAACTAAGAACATAAGTGGAAGAAGAACAACAACTACAAAACTCCGAACTTATTATACGGACCGCACCACATTATTAACAGCTGGGTTTATTGGTACAACAAAAAATTAGTGGAATAATTATCTCACGGAAGATAACAGGCAAAGGAATATTAAATACTAGAACCGGATTAAAATTATATACGGATATGACACTTAAAAATCAATTGAAAAATGGTAGTAAATTATCACGATAAGAATTAGGGGATTTTTGTAAAGACTTTTGATATACCAAATTATCTGCACCTTCAAATAAAGTTTTTAAAAAGGGTAAACACCATCGTAAAAATTATAAGAATAAAGATGAAAAACCTCAGTATTAGAAAAAATATCTAGAAAATCCAAATTAGATAATAAAAGTAATATCAACACTGATACGTGTTGGAACTGAAAAATCGGACACCATGCTAGAGGTTGTTGGGTCTCTAATAAAATAAGGATAAGATAAATATGTTATAACGAAAAGATGAAGTTAAAAATAACTATATTCAATCCTTGATAAAAATCAAACTAGTTCTTCTTTCGAAAGGAGTCCTAGTCAAGATGATCAACTGAATATGATATATAGTTCAGACAGTAATAATTCAACGAACTGTGGATTTGGTGGTGCAATTTGCACCACCAGAACAACTCCATAGATGTCATTACCAACAGTAGTAAAGAATATTTCTTTGAAATAGTTGAGCATATCGAAGATCAAGTGCTGACTAATCTAACTTATTAAGTTATATGTTTTACATGTGTGCATACACTAATACACAATTCTTCTTTTTCACGTAGCTACTAAATAATACCCATTACTGATAATGACTACATGTGGTTGATAATTTATGCAACGTAGCTGGAAACAATCCACATAGCTTTTGTTGAATCTGTTAAATCTATATGCATGTTGAAAATATATTTTTGCTAAAAATAGTCTTGGAAATATGTATGTTCTTATTGTTTGGACCTTTGTCATTTTGTGGCATAGATTTTTTGTCCATACAAGGTCCACCTGCTTGTCTTGAATTCTGAGTTCTTGAGTTACTAATTATTGAATTCTAGTTCCTATTATTGAGTTGATATATCTTGCATTGAGATTTTTGAGTTGATTGTTCATGTCTAATTTTCAACATTAACCCTATTTTCTATGTATTCATTGAGTTCTTATTGAGAATCTTTTGAACAAAATATTGTTTTTTAAATTGAGTTTTGAGAAAATCAAGAGGAGTTTTAGAAAGAGTTTAACCAAGATTTAAGCATAGGGAATATAAGTATTTCCCAAATGTTTCATTTTTACATGAAGAAAGATGATATTATTTTGATAAAAGTAAAAAAAGAGTTTTGAGAAAGATTGAGTACAAAGCAGTTACCCCTTAAAGACGGCCATTTTTAGTAAATATCTCAACCCAGAACGTACTTTTACATTGAATAAAGAGAAACCATGATTTCTAAATGTGCAATGAGTTTCAGAGATATTTCAGCGCAGTTACCTCTTTTAAGAAGATTGTTTGAGCAATTATCTTGAACCAGTGAAAGAGTATGTTTTATACATTTGAGAAAAAGTATATTATTGGGAGAAGTATTGAACACCAATATAGGTGAGAGTCCAAACAACTCACAGTCCCCAAAAACCATGTCTTGCCAATATGGGTACATGATCATACTATTAAGATAAATTCTCATTTATTTGTGTATCCACTTAGTTGAGAGGTTCTAAATGTCGACACTATATAGGACAACTCTGGCAGCGAGAACAAGAGCGTTATCATTATATAGCACGAGATGATTGTTGGTTAGAAAATGTCCTAATAAAGTTTATGTGTATTTTTATATATCACTTATTATGTTGAGTTCAGAAATGAGAAAGAATTTTTTAAAGCTTTAAATGATTTAACTCATTTATTTCATTACACTAAGATTGAGTATATTTTAACTATTGCAATCCTTTCATTCAGTTATTTCTTCTCGCTAGATTACATACTCGTACATTCAAATGTATTGATGTCATTCGACCTATTTTTTGGAGATATTGTGGGTATTGTCTAGACATCTATATTAAACATTAGAGGTTTCATAGATAGATAGACTCGAGAAGTATCTTAGTACATTCTTTCATTTAAAAATGATTTGCAAATTATTATTACTATTATAGCAATGAGTACTTTCAGACATTCTTATTGAGTTTTACATTTCTGTTTTAAGCCTATTCTCGATTGAATAAGTCTTCTGCTAATTAGTCAGCCAGGCCAAAAGTTCGCTTCGTGACCAACAATGGTTCTCAAGTGCCGGCCAGGTCTAAGGTGAAGGCTCTGGGCATGAAAAACTTGGTATCAAAGCATAAAGTTCAAGTGTTCTAGGGTGTCTATTGATATACCGTAAGTTTACATTATTTTTGATTTATTTTACTTAAGAGTTGTGTTTCTAGGGCCATTTTGTAGTAGAAATAATGTTTTATATGTTATGTTTGCAGGAAATAGGCTTGGATGCGGTTGAGTAAGATGACAGCTGAAATTGTGCAGAAGAAGCCACCTAGTGACACAATCCACAGACCGTTGGTCCTTTAACTGTCATTCGATGGGTAGGAGTAGATGGAGCATTAGAGAAGTCTGACCAAGTGAGGAACCATAGATGCAACTCATGGATTGTAGGTCGACCCACGGTCCTAATTGCACATCCGTCGTTGATGAACTGGGAGTTGAAGTTCCAGTACCTGATGAAAATCCTAAGTGTGGAGCCACGGAATAGGACCCACAGACCGTAGGTTAACCTACGGTCTGTCCTGCACAGCCGTTGATGATAAACTGGGAGTTGAAGGTTCCAGCCTCTGGTGAAAAAGTTCTATGTGTTGACCAATGGAGTGGACCTACGGATCGTAAGTCAACCCACGGTCCGTAGGTCGAGTCATCGATCAAAGCCACATTTCAGAAGTTTATTTCCTTATTTTGTTTCCTTTTTGTTTAGAACATGTTTTTCTATAAATAAGGGATGTAAACCTCATTTTTAGGGGTTAAACAATATTGTTCTATTTTAGTTCTTGGTATTTTGTGGAATTAACTCGCAACTTTAGCAATTTGATTTCCGAATTTCGTTTTACAAGATTTTGACTTTGAAATTCAATTTGAGATTACGGGTTTCTTCTACTCTAATCATAAGTTCATGAATTCTCTTTATCAAAACATGAATTGTGCTATTTCAAGCATAAGTAGCTAAATCCACAACTAGGGTTGTGGCAACCATGAGTAAATAAACAAAGTATGATTAATAATTAAGTAATTCTTGAACAGTGTTTATGCTTATATTGTTAATTCTTTCACTTAGAAGACTTTTTAACGGTGTGCAATGTTAGAACTCGCCTTGTTGCTACTTGTCGGACCAAGGAGGTAGATAATGAGAAAAGAATTAACAACATAGATTTAGTGGATGCTATCTAATAGTCTAATATCAATTGGTTGGAGGGTGAAAACTAAGTCATACATTAATGTGATGTCTAATATGAGGTAGAGGTAAGGGTTAATAAAGTATACACTCGTAGCCGGACCAAGGTGCATAGTGAAATTCCCTACTTGGAGGACCAATTACTTAGGGATATCTCTCTTACCAAGTTTGCATGTAAATCACTAGGAAATGATTAATGTTATTAGGATTACTACGTTAAGAGCTCGTAGGGAACACATACACCCTAGTTTTTCTCTCATATTGATAACAACAAAATTTGAATCTTGCTTACTTGTTACTTAACAATCAACAATATATTACTTGTTTACACAAAACTGTCCCTTTAATTACTTGTTTTCGGAAATAGTTTGACTAAATGGAAATAATCATTAGTTAAGTTTAAATTTGAACCATATTCCTCGTGGGATCGACGCCAATCTATATGTTGGGTTCTTTACTTGATAGCGAACGCTTATGCTTCTTTAGGGAGGTGTATTTTGAGCGTATCAAATTTTGGCGCTGCTGCGGGGGAATAAGGCTTCTAGATTAAGTTTAACTACATTATTGAACTTTAGTCAATTATTTCCTGATTTTACGTTTTCTTTTGTTTTTATTTTCTATAGGTTTCTACCCTAGTGTCTGGCAAGTACACGGAGTCGAGGTGAACCATTGACCCCATATGAGTCGAAACTAAGCAAAACACTGAGGAAAATGAATAATCAAGGGGTCCATAATAATCCAATCATAAAGAAACATAAGGATGGAGTTGAATTGCAACCGCCTAGAGTTAGTAATGAGAATGCTCAGGTTCATGGTGGTAACCTACTCGGAGACGCATTCAAGGTACAAAATCCACCAAACCTAAGGTTGCGTGATAACTACAAGGTCGACTTCAATACTGTTGAATCAGAAGGACCTATTGTTCTCCCTCCTCTACCTCCAGGGCATACATTCGTGGTGACGAGCAGTCTTATGCAGATGCTTACAGCGAGAGGGTTGTTTTCTGGGCAAGCTTTAGAAGATCCGCATGGTTACATGGCTAAATTGAGAAGTGTCTGTAAGAGTTGTGTGGGGGGACCGGAGTTGGATATGGATGTCATAGGGTTGAGAGTCTTCCCTCTATCATTGATTGGTGTTTCTACAGTGTGGTTTGCGGAGCTTCCATATAATTAAATTCATACATGGGACTAATTGCATCAAGTGTTCATGTAAAAGTATATCCCAGTGTCTAAGAAGCTTAATGACAAGGACAAGTTGAATAATTTTGTTGCACTACCTAGAGAGTCTGTGAGCAGTTCTTGGGATAAATTCAATGCGTTCATTAAAAGTGTTCCAAATCACCGTATAGATGATGAGTCATTGAAATAGTATTTATACAGAGGACAGGATGACAATGGTAATGCTATGTTAGATACTATCCCTAGAGGATCCTATGGTGAGTGCACTTTTGAGTAGATCGCTGAAAAATTGGAGAAGATTTCTCGGAATAATAAGGCATTGAGCACTAATAAAACTAATACTGGAAGAAGCACATTCGTTGTTCAAGTCGCACCAGATCAAACTAGTGATGACATTCGTGAGGAGATGACTTAGATGAGGACAGAACTTGGGTTGGTATTGAAGCATGTGAGTGAAGGTGTAGAGAAAGTGAAAGAGGTAACCTATCTGACTAGAACTCCACCAGCACTAGTTGAGGAATGCTACTATGAGGAGGATGCTTATTTAGTGAATGATCAAACGGGGGGTTTATGAGCCAACGCATAAGGTTCCAACTCAGATAATTGGCGCTACGGTCAAGGAAACCAAGGTCAGAACTATGGAAACTACAATCGAGAATGAAAGTATGTCCGGGATGGGAACTACAATCGTGATACCAATTACAATCGGAACAGCTATGGTAACATGAATGAGAGGGTTGGGCCCTATGTTCCACCTGCATATTGGGAATCTAGCAAGAGAGAAGTTGAGGTAGTATGTCACGCATTGAGAATATGATGCAAAAGATGATGAAGAGGTTCGATACGACTAATGAGAATGTGAAGGACATGTGAAACGACTTATCTAGAATTGATCAAAAAGATGATGCCCATGCATTGTCAATCAAGCAACTTGAGCAGCACTTTAATTAGTTGTCTACTACAATGAACCCACGTCAGCCTGACACACTTCATAGAAACACAATCCAGAATCTGAAGAATGATGTGCATTGTATGACAGTCACCACTCGAGGAGATAAATAGACCATTGATCCCCCTATGCCGTCTGAGATTGAAATTGTGGCAGAAAGAGATGATGATGAGATTGAGGTTACTGGAGAGTCTAAGAATGCTACAGAAAAGAAAGCAGAGATGACCCGAAAAAGTTGTTCCCATGACTAGACCTCCACCTCCATTCCCACAGAGATTGGTGAAGAAGACCGAAGAAGGAATATACCGCAGGTTCATTACTATGTTGACACAACATTCCATTAATGTTTTGTTAATAGAAGCTTTGGATCAAATTTCTGGGTGTACGAAGTTTATGAAGGATTTGGTAACCAAAAAGAGGGTCGTCAATTTTGAGAATTATGAGAGGTTGCAACATTGTAGTGCTATTGCTACTAGGTCACTTGTGCAAAAGAAAGAGGATCCTGGTGCTTTCAATATTCCTTGTGACATTGGGTTGTTACATTTTGCGAAGGCGTTGTGTGATTTGGGTGCTAGCATTAATTTGATGCCATTGTCTATCTACAAGAAGTTGGGTTTAGGGGCTACAAAACCGACTGTAATGCGACTACTCATGGCCGATAGAATTGTGAAGAAGCCCATTAGTGTTCTCCAAGATGTCCTTGTGAAAGTGGAGTGATTCATTTTTCTGGCGGATTTTGTGTTACTTGATTGTGAGGTTGATTTTAAGGTTTCCATCATCTTAGGGAGACCATTCCTTGCTACTGGGCGTGCCTTGGTGGATATGGAGAGTGGGCAGATGAAGTTTCGATTGAATAATGAAGAGGTAACTTTCAATATTTGTAGGTGTATGAAAAAGGAAAGCGATCTCAAGTATGTATCAGTGGTGAATCATATTGTGGAGCGAGGTTCTGAAGTGTCTATTGAAGAAAGCTTAGGTGTTGATCCACTGGTAGTGGTAATTATGAATTTTGAGGGTGATGGTATTGAAGACTATAATGAATTAGTTGTCGCACTTGATAGGTTCGAATTCCATTCCAAGCCAAAGAAGTTGGAACTAGATATGAAGAATCGTGACTCGCCACCCACAAAATCATCTGTTGAAGAAGCTCCACAATTAGAGCTCAAGGCTCTACCATCGCATTTGAGGTATGTATTCTTGGGGAGAGATGGCACTCTACCGGTAATCCTTGCAGCCAATGTGAATGAGGTACACGTAGAGGCATTGGTTTTTTTGTTGAAAAGGTTCAAACGGGCTATTTGATGGACTATTGAGGACATTATTGGGATTCCTCCCGGCATTTGTTCTCATAAAGTCCAACACATGCCGGACAGCAAGACAAGTATTAAGCACCAAAGGAGACTAAATCCACATATGCAAGAGGTCGTGAAAAAGGAAATCATCAAATTGTTGGATGTTGGAGTCATATACCCCATTGCATATTGTAGTTGGGTCTATCTTGTTCATTGTGTACCTAAGAAAGGTGGGATTACTGTGATTCCTAATGCGAAGAATGAGCTTGTTCCGATGAGGCCAGAGACCGGATGGAGAGTATGCATGGACTACTACAAGTTGAATGCTTAGAAAGAAAAGGATCACTTCCCGATGTCGTTCATGGATTAGATGATGGATCGTCTTGCTGGTAAGGATTGGTATTTCTTTCTTAATGTGTATTCGGGCTATAATCATATCTCCATAGCACTGGAATACCAATAGAAGACCACCTTCACTTGTCCTTATGGGACATTCGCCTTCAAAAGAATGCTATTTAGGTTGTATAATGCTCCAGTGACATTCCAGCGTTGCATAATGTCGATATCTTATGATATGGTGGAGGACACTATTGAGGTATTTATGGATGATTTCTCTGTGGTAGGTGACTCATTTGATGGTTGTTTGATGCATTTGGCCGAGGTACTAAAACAATGTGAAGAGTTCAATCTTGTGCTCAATTGGTAAAAGTGTCACTGCATGATAAAAAAAAGGGGATAATTCTAGGTCATCGGATTTCTAAGAAGGGTATTGATGGTGATAAAGCTAAAGTTAAGGTAATAGAAAAACTTCAACCACCTATCTCTGTTGAAAGTGTTAGATCTTTTCTTGGGCATGTAGGTTTTTTTCAGAGGTTTATTAAAGATTTCTCTAAAATTGCACACCGATTGTGCAAACTGCTTGAAAAGAAGTGTAAGTTTGATTTTGATGATGCTTGTCTAAGAGCATTTGAAGAGTCGAAAGAAAGGTTAGTATCAGTACCTATCAATATTTAACCGGATTAGGGGCAACCGTTTGAAGTGATGTGTGATGCGAGTGGAGTAGCGCTTGGTATTGTATTGGGATAGAGGCAAGAGAAGATTCTTCATCCAATTTACTATGCCAGGAAAGCTCTGAATGTTACTCAAATGAATTATACGATTACTAAATAGGAACCCTTGCTGTGATTTTCGCATTCCAGAAATTTGGATCCTACCTGCTTGGTACTAAGGTCATAGTGAATACTAACCCTTCTGCATTGAGGTATCTGATTGTTAAAAATGATGCAAAACTGAGGTTCATTAGATAGGTATTGTTGCTGCAAAAGTTTAATTTTGAGGTGAAATATAGATGGGGACAGAGAATCAGGTTGCCGACCATTTGTCCAGATTGGAGGAGGAAGTTATGCTGAAGTTAGGAGATGGGGCTGAAATTAATGATTCATTCCCAGACGAACAGGTATTGGCTGCTTGTGTTGATCATATCCCTTGGTTCGCGGGATTTTGCTAACTACTTGGCAAGCGATTTGATTTCATCGGATTTGTCGTTTCACCAAAGGAATAAGCTTATGCATGATGTGAACAAGTTCTTTTGGGATGAGCCTTACTTATTACGTATTTGTGCTGATGGAATTATTCATCGTTGTGTGCCCGAGGTCGAGGTGATGAGTATACTAGAGGTGTGTTATTCATCGCCTGTTGGTGGGCATCATAGTTGTATTCGGACTGCTCATACAATCATGCAGTGTGGGTATTACTGGCCTACCATCCACCATGATACTCATGATTTCGCCAAGTCTTGTGACCGTTGCCAAAGAGAAGGAGGAATTTCAAAAATTCAAGAGCTACCTATGAATCCAATATTGGTGATTGAGTTATTTGATGTATGGGGCATTGACTTCTTGGGTATATTTGTGAGTTCACATGGGATGAAGTACATTCTTGTTGCAGTTGACTATGTATCAAAATGGGTGGAAGCAATTGTGCTTTCAAACAATAAGGGTAAGAGTGTCACCCCATTCCTGAAAAAGAGTATCTTCTCCAGATTTGGCACACCTAGGGTGATTATTAGCAATGGAGGTTCCCACTATTGTAATAAATTGTTCAAGGAGTTGCTATAGAAATATGGAGTTCGTCACAATATAGCTACTCCTTACCACCTGCAGTCTAGTGAGCAAGTTGAAGTGTCTAACAGAGAGATAAAGTGAATCCCTGCATGACTGTGAACTCCAACCGAACGGATTGGTCAAGAAGGCTTGATGATGCTCTATGGGCCTATCGCACCGCATTCAAGACTCCTATAGGTATGTCCCCCTACCAACTTGTAAATGGGAAGTCATGTCATTTGTCGGTAGAGCTAGAGAATAAGGCCATGTGGGCATTAAAGAAGTTGGATTTGGATTGGTGAGCCACATCGTGTCAAAGATTGAGTAACATGTATGAGCTTGATGAGTTTTGCCTAAAAGCTTATGAAAGTTCAGACTTGTACAAAGAGAAAATGAAGAAGTATCATGATCAAAAGTTTGGAAAGCTTGAATTTGTTGTGGGTGATTTCGTTCTTCTATTAAACTCAAGGTTGCGCTTGTTTCCTAGCAAGCTCAAGTCCAAGTGGACCAGGCCATTCAAAGTCACTCAAGTATTCCCACATGGAGCAGTCGAGTTCGAGAACAATGAGGGAACAAGGTACAAAGTGAACAGGCAAAAGATCAAAGTTTACATGGGGAAATTGGAGAGCGTGCAGGAATGATTGAGGCATATTATCTTGATGAAGTCTGAGTAATCAAGGGCCCTGCGTCGTGCCGCGACGTTAAATCAAGCGCTTCTTGGGAGGCAACCCAAGATGTACAATCTATCCAATTATAGATTTTTATTTTCGATATAGGAGTTTTCTTATTGTATTTGTAAACTCTTTAGATAGGTGTTTTATTTTTGTATTAGTGTTGGCTAGATATGGAATAGGGTCCGTGTCTTAAAAGTGTATAGAAAATGTAAAAATAAAGTCCTAATGGTTGCTACGTGTGCAGGGATGAAAGGCAAATTCCGTAAAAAATAGTTGTGCCACGTTCTACGGACCCCATCGACGGTCCGTTGATCAATCCATGGACCATTGATAGCGTCCGTAGATCCCAGGTAAGTCCACAAAATTTTCTAAGTGTCAGAGTGACCTATAGACCCTACCCACGGTCCGTAGATCGACGCATGGACCATAGACAGGGTCTCATGGGTCCAAAAACTAGGGTTGACCCGACCTGGACCCCTTATAAATAAAACCCCTTCATTTTTAAAACACCCCCATGTACAAATATCCCTCTCAACAGTGTTTAAACTTTTTCTCTCCCACAATGACTCCCATTTAATCACAATATCTGTCATATCAAGACCCTATTCACTTCCCCAAATCCCAAATCACTCTTCTTCATTCCCCAACGATTCCACAGTCTGGGTTCAGTCTCAAAGGGCTAGGAAAGGTCTACGGAGTCAATTGCATCATCACACTCACCACTTCGATTACTTGTAAGGTAAATGACTTCACCCTTACTTTGAATTCACTGTTCATTATTGTATCTTGACTTTACGAAGTTGGAACTTGACCTTGGGTTATTAAATTTGTGTTTGAATGTGAAATTGTATGATAGAAACACCCTTGGTATGCTCGTATGTGAGTGTGAAGTTAATTAAAACCGAATAATTCAAGTTAATAGTCCAAATTGGAAGTTTTGACTTAGGTTTTGTTGTGATACTCTATAAAATCCTATGAAATTGGAACCCTAAGGATGATTAACTACCAACATACTTGTTGAAATGCATGTGTAGGCCTAGGTTATTTGTAACTATTGAAAGAAAAGGAATGAAATAAATTAAACCGTCTGAAATGTGGCACAGAAGCGACCCACGAGACACCGCCTACGGACCGAAAGACATTCGACGGACCGTAGGACATTCTAAGGACCGTAGGTTGGGTTGGTGGGCCAGAAGCACACAAGAGTTTTCCTAAGTGTTTAACCACGGTGTTGACTAGGGTCCGTCATTCAATCAACGGACCGTTCTGCACATCTGTGATTCACATCAGAGACCTAACCTTTGGGTGTTCTGATCTACGAAGGGAACCCATGGTCCGTCATTCACTCGACGGACTATAGGTGTCCACCGTGGGTCGACAGTTCAGCTACTGTCAATAATTTTTTAATTTTTTTGTTTTGTTGTGTTTCTTGTTCTAAAATTCTTTCGTGTGTTTTATTTGCTTGTTTTGGTACTAACTAAGCTTCCACAAATACCATGGCTCCTAAGAAAAATCCCACATGGTCCACGAAGGGCAAGTGCTAGTTTGAGGCCCTTCTTTGCGGTTGATCGACGAGGATATAAATGGGGAGTACGTGCCACCTCGCACAAGGACCTCCCCTACTGCTCCCCGCACTACATGGAATACAGCCCAACAGGTGAGTTCCGACATGGTCACTGCCCACCATTCTAATGAGGGGACCACACCGATCGTCTCACAGGCTCCTATCCCAGCGGCAGCACCGCCTTCTCGTACGAGTCTGATAGTACAGGAGAGACCATAGTACCACCCCGTACAGAGCCCCCGGCGGTTGCTACAGAGCCCAACAAATGGTGTGTGACAGGCCACTTTCAGATTTAAAGTGATGCTCACATGCGAAACGAGCATGATAAAATGGTTAGATTAGTCACCGAGGAGCGTTGGGTTCTCCCAGGGAGCCTACACACTACCCCAGTCGTTGAGAGGCTCTTCCGCAGGCACAAGTGCGAATGGATGGCACAGGCCCCAGGCACCCATAGTAAGGATAGTAAGGGAGTTCTACGCTTCCTATGTTTCCATCGTTCGAGGGTTCATCTCATATCGGGTCAATCCCGCAGCTCAGGCCCCAACTGCAGCTTCACTAGTAAGGGGGTTCACTGTAGACATCTCCAAGATCACCCTCTGCAGGCTCATCTATGGTCTAGACTAGACTCTACCTATCAATACAGAAGAATTAGACTACCGCATGGGCATCATTAGGAGAGGGGCATTCTAGAAGAATGCCGAGAAGAGGGAGGCCCTTTTTAGATGGCTAGCCGGGAACCTTGCTATAGATGGAGAGAGCGCATATTGGGTTAGTACCCCTATCCTGGGCATTGGGTCTGCGAATTGATACTTGCAGCTATGATAGCAGGGCTAGAGGTTGATTTCATTTGCATTCTGATCGCGGAGATTCCTGAGAGGGCCTTCAAGGCCACCAACACCCTACCTCTCCCCTGTCTCATCTTCCAGCTTTGCAGGGACTCCAGACTACCAGTTTGGCATTGTGACCGGTTGTTGCAGGCAACCAAGGATCTAGACATCAGCCTTATTCGGGATGAGGCCAATGAAGCTGCACCTCATAGGGAGCCACTGGTTGAGGTGCCACCATTGGGCGATGATCTTGTAGCAGATGTAGAGCAGATGGAAGATGATGACACTTCCCTTCCAACCACTACAATAGAGCCCCAAGCTCCTCCATCTCTGGCCTCCAGTCAGGCCCCTAGATCATCTACCTCCACTCGCTCTTCGAGTTCCACCGCCATCCCTCTAGCCTGACTCCATAGGCTAAAGGCACAAATGGCCACTCTACTTCAGCATGTGAGGCCATGGATGTAGCGTGCTATAGAGGAGTCTGAGGCGAGGGTTGATGTCACGACCCGAGAGAACCCCTTAGTCGTAACACGGCGTATTCAACCCCGAAGGGGTCTTATACAAGTCTCAAAGTCATTCATTGCATTCAGTAATGAAAATAGTGCAGAATTAAAACTTTATATTTAAAACCATACGATTCAAAACATTCAATACTCATAGAAATCTTTCAAAAGACACGGCGAAAGACTAAGTCTCGCATGGCCATCTTAGACAAAACTTTAACAAGATAGGGTCACAGTCCTTTACTATTGAAGTATTAACAGTAGTCTCAAATAAGAAAGAACTAGAAACAATAAGAGCCCTTGTCCTCGACCTATGAGGACATACCAAGTCTTGGAGGAAAACTCTATCCAAACACTTCAATCCTAGCTAGGACCAATCACTTTCCGGAACCTACACTTGTAGAAATAAGAGAAAATATGGATTAGCACACAAAAATATACTAAGTAAGATTACCATGCAAAAACATGCTTTAAAAAGGGACATTTTGGTTGGAAACCATGCATTATGCCACTTTTTGGAAAGATCATGTACAATAGTATAAGAGACATACAATACAAGTATAATCATCATTCAAGTCATAACACCACATTTAGACAACATCATCATGTAAACCATTACCTTTACCTTACACCTTCACTTCAAGTAACCCTCATGTTATACCTTGTGCAATGTATGGATAGCGTCCCATACCACCATCCACAACAAGGAACCATATTAAGGCCACCAAAAAGTAAAGTTTTTTTTTTTTTTGGGGAATAAAACTGTGAATATTACCATACCAAAATAAAGTATTACAATTTGGGAAAGAAAAAACTATAGCATCTAGCTACTTACTATCTACCACATATCCTATGTATTAAATCTTGACAATTTCTTGCTTTTCTAGACTCCTTAACTCTTTCTAGTCTAACTTGTAACTCATTTTTTATTTCTGCAATGAAGTTTATATTTACATGTTTCTGTCTAAACTGCCTCCAATTCCTCGCTTGGCAAGTATATTAAATTGTTGCTCCATACATAGCAGCTGCTGCTTCCTTCTTCAATTGCTTCCAACGTTTTCTTTTAATCCATGCCAATATTTGTTGAATTGTGCCTCTTAGCAGTACCATATCCATCCAGTTTGCCAAATCCTTCCTCACTATATTCCCCCAATGACATTCAGTAAACAAATGTTGGTGCGTTCCAGCACTCTGTTTCTCACACAAGCCACATGCTGCATTTTCAACTTGTATATGCATATTATGTAGTCTATCCTTAGTGAGTAGTCTTCCTTGGTATGCAATCCATAACATAAATCTTTGTCTAGGCCGCATTATAGAGCTCCAAAGTAATTCTGCCTCAGGGCATTTATGTAACAGACCAAGCATGGTTTGGTAGCTACTGGTCATGGAGTATCTGCCATTTGGTGTCAAAACATATTGTCCCCTTTGGTACCATTGGAGAATTTCCGTCTTCAAAACATTCAGTTTCTTCCAATACCAACTACAATCTCGGGGTGGTATGTGCTCCCAAATGTTATTTGTATCCTTCATATATATCTCATGAACCCACTTGACCCATAATACATCTTTCTTGTTCGCCAATTGCCATAAGAGCTTCCCAACAGCAGTTATATTCCATAATTTGCAACTCTTGATATTTAATCCTCCATAATATTTTGGTTCACATACCTTATCCCATTCCACCAAGGCTATTCTCTTGTGCCCTTTCGAACTTTCCCATAGGAATTCTCTGCATTTTTTATCTACTTTCTGCAACACACTCTGTGGGAGGATAAACACTGTCCCCCAAAAATTATATATCGAGAACAAAACAGCATTAACAATTTGTAGCCTCCCTGCATATGCCAGCTACCTCGAATAACCTGAGGTAATTCTTTTTGTAATCTTCTCCACCAATTGGTAACAATCCACCTTATTCCATTTTTTTGAAGATAGCGGCAGTCCCAGGTACCGTATAGGTAGTACACCCATTGAGAACCCGGTACTATTCAAAATTCTCAGCTTTGCTTCCTCAGTCATTCCAACAAGAAATATGTTAGATTTCTGCAAATTTGCCTCCAAGCCAGTCACAGCACTAAAATGTTTCAGAGCTTCCATCACCCTCTTAATAGAATTTGTGTCTCATTTGCAGAACACCATTAAATCATCTGCAAATATTAAGTGTGTAAGTTTCGCTATTTGCACATTGGATGGTATTTGACATCTGCCAGATCACTCATCTTCCTCAGAATTCTCGTAAGATAGGCCATAACTAATACAAATAACAGAGGGGAAATAGGGTCCCCTTGTCGAAGGCCCCTCTTGCCCACAAAATATCCATAGCCTTCTCCATTCACTTTAACTGTGAACCTCGTAGTGGTAACACATGTCACTACCAACTGCACAAAGGTTCGTGGACAATTATAACCCTTTAAAGCTTCCTCTATAGAGTCTTAGCTTACCATATCATTTGTCTTCCATCGATTAATCTTCATCATACATCTCAAAGTAGTTTTATATTATAATGCCTCAGGAAGTCATGGCAAATTAGTACATTATTGATCAATGATCTTCCTTCAACAAACGCTGCTTGATTACTTGCCACTACCACTTTTATTGCTTCCTTCAGTCTCTGACAGATCATTTTTTAAATGCACTTGCACAGAACATTGCAACATGAGATAGGTCTGAATTGACTTGCCATCACTAGTGCATCTATTTTTGGAATGAGAGAGATTACTGTAGAATTTAACTGTGTTAGGAGCTCCCACGTCTCCATAAATTCCAGAATTGCTTGTGTCACATCTTGACCAATCACAGTCCATGCTGCTCTAAAGAATCCACTCCCATACCCATCAGGCCCCGGGCTTTTATTGATGTCAATACCAAATATAGCACTCTTCACACTACAAGAAAAACAGTCTCTAAGGAAGGGAAATATGGTCCCTGAAAGTCGAAATCTGGTCCCAAACGAGCATTTGAGACCTGAAAAATCTAGTCGCCATCCGTCCTAAAAGCTTCATTCGCTATCGCTCAACAGTGACGGGACAAAAAACCAGTCGCTAAAAGGTTTTGGGACGGGGATCCAATCTCGTCGCGAAACACCTTTAGAGACGGTATTTATGGTCTCAATTAGACCAAATATATTTTGGGAAATACTTTTTCCAGGTCGGTAAAACTCACTAGCGACTACCAAAAACTAGTCGTAATAATATTTAGAGACGATATAGATCTGGTCCTAGTAATCTCTAGCGACCATTAAAGTGATGGCCTTAGAATATCTTTATAGACGAGTACTATCTGGTCCTAGAAATACATTAGCGACTATCACCAACCTCGTCCTAGAATTGCTTTGGCGACTATCAACAACCCCGTCCTAGAATAGCTTTAGGGACAGGTATTATTTCTTGGTCTAGATTATCCAATAGAGACGTGCAACAAGCATGGTCATCATAGATTAACCTTTAGAGACCAGCAATAATTCTTGTCCTGGATTGACCACTAATATACATTACAACAAATATCAAATTGCTACTAAAATTTTCGCTACAAAAAGATGATATATATGTATATATAGAGAGAGAAGAGACAGAGAGAAGAAGATATATGTAAGGAGAGCGATTAATTAGAATAAACTAGTTTACATCCATGATATTAGTTTCAATGCTTCCTTAACCAAAAAAAATAGCTAACATCCGAGTTAGACTATGACATCAAGTTTTGCATAAAATTTGTAGTAAACTAATAGTGAGCTCATTCATCTTCTTCTAAACTTGTATCTTGCACTAGAGAATGAACAAAAGCTAGGCAAAAAAAATTAAAGTTCCGATCTTCATCAGGTGCCATCCAGAAACATCAACAAAAGCTGCTAGAAAATAAGAAAAAATCTTTTAGAAAACTTTGAGATGTATTAACCGAGAATCCAATATCTATTTTGAAGATTTACAACTTAAATACATAACATTTGTCTCATAATAGAAACAACGGACTTAATAGCTTTGGAGACGAGTAGGAATGAAAAATAAGCTAGGCAAACACAATTGCTATAAACAAAAAAACAGGGCAGAAATCTCTTGTTTGAAAACATCATCTAGAACTAACTTGAGAAAGCTTTCACAAATATGTATCAGGTGATTGATGTTCGAGGCTCCACATGAGACCCATTATTATGTGTAGTTATGGATGGCAACGAAGAGAGGCGTGCAAGAATAGAGCAGTGAAACCGGGAAAAAGAACAAGCAGAACTTGATAACAAGGCTAATGTAGACTAGTAATTACAAAAATAAAAGCAATGAGAATAGACCAGTATTATAATCAGCAATGACAAGAAAGTGCATATGGATAATAGATGAAAACATTGTGCTGGTTGTGGATCTAAGTCAGAAGATATATACCAACAGGTTTGGTTTCACAGGCATTTGCAGGGACAAGAATTGAATGACTGATCTGTAGCTGGAGACAACAATATTAAAATTCTTAATCCTTTAGTCTATTTTTAGCTTTGAAATACTTTGAAATGAGCAAATATTGATTCTATTCATCCAACAATTATAATTCTAGGTTTCATACCATATATTAGCACTGAAACTCAAAAAATATACTCCTGAAATGACTGAATATCATTTAAACTAGTATGATAGTGAAGCTTATTTATCATGTTTAGTTTGGTTGTGACCTATGTACTCCGTGAATCACGTTCTTTGAGCAGAAAGTTCCTTTGTCAAGGAAGGCAAAACCACGACTCACCTCTGTAAGATTTTCCAAAAACTCAACTAAACTATAGCAATTTATGGTTTACAACCTCCCTTCTAACACGTAGAGAACTGTTGACAACAATCCCAACTTCTAACCTATTAACTCTTCTCTTGAATGAATGAATCAAGTCCCTAACAAACACAAAACAACAGCTACTACAATCAATTAAGAACAACTCAAAGCAAACTATTACAACTCAAGAACAATATACACAAAACTTTATAGGAGCAAGTTCTTTCATTGTCGTAAAACAATCCTTGATTATGCAAACTTACTTTTTCTTGAGCTTCCCAACAGTTTCTATCTATAAATATAAGGGATGTGGAACTTCGGAACTGGGACTGCTAGTTTTGCGTTGTACAGACTATTGTTTGCTATTATGTATGGCAGTGAACTTATATGAGACCTATTTAAGGTTGTGGATGCTTAGTCTGTAACTTCTCTAGAAGAGAATCTTGATGATATCATTTAGGTATTTCATCTTTCACTTGAAAAAAAAAAGCCAAACCATTCACAATGAGGATGAGGACATCGTACAGAGATTGAGGCAGAACTATCATCTTAGGAATAGAATAAAGTCGGGTATATTATTACTTACTTGGTCAGCAGAACAATTGTCATTCAGTTGAAGCAGGCGATATCGTAGGTGGAACATGTGACTGTTGAGCAGCAAATAATTCTTTCATTTTCATTATTTCTTTCATCTCATTTTTAGACAAGCGATCATTCAAGGATTTGTTTTCCGCATTAAAGGATTTGTTTTCTTCATTCAAGAATTTGTTATCATATCGAGTTGAACGTAGAGCGGACAATAGTTCAGCCTTTAAAGAAGTTCCACCTTTCAAATCTTTCGCCTTTACTCCACCCCCAAATCTAAATACATGGCTACGAGTTTGTGGTCCACAACATTTTTCAACAATCTCTATACTAAATAGAGATGGATCTTCTTGAACCACTTCCTCAAGTTGAGCCTACAAAATATATAAAAGGACATTTTCTATCAAAACACCTAACAATTTCAAGAGATTAACTTATTCAATTTACCAAACGTACATGTTTTTCAATTGCTTCAGGTTCAACAAGCTTGTTATCTTTCTTACGAGTCTCAAAGAAAATAGACGCCAAATCTGGTGGATTGCCATCTTTCCCACCCTTTACATCAAAGTCAAATATGTCAAATAACGACACAAACCTCGTAAATACTCCATCAAGGAAAATAGTTTTTTAACAATACCTTTTGATAAATAATCTCTCAAATAGGTTTGATACCAATATGATGAAGCATCTTTAACTTAGATCGGTTTGTTGCATTTCTAATGCCTCTTGCCAGTAGTTGTGAAACAATAAGCTTAATTGGAATAATTATAACAAAATTATTAAAACATACGGCATTTCATGCCTTAACAAACTTATAGGTTTTTTCCTACTAATACACTTAACCAATATACATACCTGGAAACTTTCAGAAGTAAAATGTTCCTTTCCTAACCATTCCCATTCTTTTTTGTCTACTCCCCTTGGGATATTCTTGAGAGATTGTTGAATGGGCTTATCCTTCACATATTTTGCATGCAAGTGTCCTATCCATTTGTTCCATAACTCATTCATCCATCCCAAGATATGATCACGATGATCATTCATGTCAACAGCCTCAAATTTGTGCTACAAAAATCAGGACAAGAATTTTCGTTATATGTAGTTCTTTTACTATCCTCATTTATTTAGGATGTTAATTGTGTAAGATTAAGGATTACTTGTCTCGCCTTTTAGAACACTCCTCATTTAACTTTTAAGCAATAAATAGAGTGGACTAACAGGGTATGAGCAAGGGAAACTACAGTTTAAATACTTGGGTATCCGTATATCAGCAAAGAGGCTCTCTTCAATTGATTGTGAAGATTTAATTAACAAGATGAGTAGTAGAGTGAACACATGGGGTTCTAAAAACCTGTCTTGTGCAGGTCGAGTACAATAGGTAAACTCACTCCTAATTAGAGTACACTCTTAGTGGTCTGCTGTACTGATATTACCTAAGAGAGTAATGTAATGTTACTGTTGCTTTTGTGAATATGGATGTAATGTTACTGAGCATAACAGAGAAAGCAATACAAAGCAGAGAAAAAGAATTACAAAACTGAAAGAAAAAATCAGATCAAAGATTATATTGCAAAACAGAAAAAAAACAAAACAGGGGAAATTGTAAAACAAAGTTTTTTCCCGCTGTTACTGAAGTCTTTCTTTTCACTTCTGGGACTAAAGCGCTCGTAGAACAATAACACATTTGTTGTATCAATATTACAGGCAGATCCTTGTCACCTTGAAAATATTATTAGATAGAGGTACCATGTCATTTTCTATTCGATATCTCGAGTAAATAAGATTTCAGTAACACATGAGAATGGTGTGATACTTATGTTAATGAAAGATTTGAATGAAGTTTAAATTTGTTACCTCAACAGCTGCCCACATGTGATTTAACTTCTCTTGCTTCATATCACTCCAAGAGGTTACTCCCAACGGACATATATTACTGTCACGAACAATGTTTCCCTATTAAAGGTTGAAGATATGTATCAATTGCATCTCCTGGGCCATTTGGACTAGGAATAAGCATGGACAAAATAAAATTTTCTTGTTTCATACACAACCAAGGAGGTAAATTATAAGGAATAAGAACCACATGCCAAATGCTATGTGAGGTTTTTGAATTTCGGAATGGCTGAAATCCATCACTAGCAAGTCCAAGTCGAACATTACGAGGCTCGACCGCAAATGAAGGATGAAGTTCATCAAATGACTTCCATGCCATTGAATCAGCTGGGTGCCTCATTATTCCATCATCAACTCTTTTATCCTTATGCCATGTCATAAGAGTAGATGTCTTTGTAGACATAAACAACCTTTGAAGTCTAGGCTTTAAAGGAAAATAGCGTAAGCTCTTTAATGCTATCCTTTTTCCTTTTTTATTCCTTGTTTCCCCGCTATGTGTATCTATCTTCCATCTAGACGCCCCACAAACTTTGCAAGAATCAAGTTGGCTATCCTCCTTCCAGTATAACATGCAATCATTAGTACAAGCATCAATCTTGTTATAAGAAAGGCCGAGTTCTTTGATTATCTTCTTTGCCTCATAATATGAGTTTGGCAAATTAGCGCCATCAGGCAACAACTCATCTTTCAACATTTTCAATAACATTGTAAATAAAGCATTACTCCAACGACCCATACTTTTGATGTGAAGCAATTTAATCAAAGAGGAAAGCTTTGAAGCTTTGGAATTTTGATATAGTGGTTGCTCGAAATCCTTCAATAGGCTGTAAAATCTTTTTGCTTCAACATTTGGTTCCTCCTCAAGTAAATCATCACCATCAGCGTGTGTAGTTCCTCCATCAAGATTAGGATATAAATCTCTCAACAGTTCTTCTACTTCATCCTCACTCTCACATTCTTCTACTTCAACACCATCTCCAAATGTAAATTCAAATTCGGATTCAGATTCTGACAATGGCTCACCCAAACGTTCTCCGTGGTGATACCAAAAAGTATAATTCTTAATTATTCCATATACTTGCAAATGTGTCTCAACCGTTTTACGAGTTCCTAAAGTTGTATTGTAACATTTGACACATGGACATCGTATTTCATATTCTTCTCCTGTTCTTTCAAAAGCATAATCCAAAAACTTTTACACACCTACTAAATAGGTTTCATCGAGCCGATGGTCCACTAGTTGCATCCATTGCTTATTAGGAGCCATAACCTTGAATAGTACATAAAAAGCTAGATTAAAAAAGTTAAAGGATAAGAAAAATACTAAGATCAATACAACTTGTTATAATTAGATGCACAAAACAGAAATGTGTGTTATGATTGATACACCACTAGTTAAAACATATACTATTTGTCTAAAGACATTATTAATGGTGTTTCATTTAACTCATCTTAAGATAAGATAAGATGGAGTATATATTTATCTGATAGGGAGGCTTATTGTACAGCTCACTATCACCCGTGACTTTTTGGATTCCAAAAATGAATGAAATACAATTTTTAACAAAAAATAATAATCAAATTGCACTAAGAATCATAAAAGATTACTCATCTTAAAACATGTAATCTTCTATAGCTTTGTACTTATACAAAATAGTCGTTTGTTATTAAAAAAAATTCTTGTTTGTAGTCGCTTGTGATTAAAAAGTCTTGGCTCATAACTTACTTCACATAAAGTTAAGAATGACTTAGTCGCATCCTCAAACAAATGCATAAAGAAAAAAATCAAGAAAACTAGTAATTGCAACTATATGCTACATTGGCTATAAGTCCAAACTCCAGAACACTATTTTCCCTCACTATATATCGATTTATTAGTTATGCAGTTGCACAAATACAAGTATAGAATGGTACCTTGATGCCTAATATTAAGCAAAATTTTAGGCTCAACTGGGCAGGACTTGATGATTCGGGTGAAAAACATTCAGATGATACTACTAAATGTACTATATTTTGGTAGGTGACTTGGCAGCTGATTTCACAGATTACATGTTTCAGAAGACATTCAGGGCCAACTATGCCTCAATCAATGGAGTTAAGGCTGTAATAGATAGAGAAATATGGCACATAATGGAGCAGTCAATTTGTTAGATTTGTGGATGAAAGTGATCAGTTTAACACTATGCCTTAGATGAATTGAAAGTTTTGCACCACTCAGCAAAGACACATCAATTCTGCAGCTAACAAGAAGAATGTTGGAGGCCAAATGCAAGCTTCATATCAAATTACTGGAACTCAAAATGAGGATGACCCCTAGTTATTTGACTATTTTCATTGTAAACTAAAATCATCCCAAGAAATACAACACTATCAACTTCAAAGTCATAAGTTTTTTCAACTGCAGCAGATAGGCAAACCAGTGTTGAGATTAATGTGCGTCAAGGTGAAAGAGAGTTTGCACAAGATAACAAGTCTATTGGAAGGTTCTGCTTGGATGGAATCCCTCCAGCTCCCAACGGTGTTCCCCAGATTTAAGTGAAATTCGACATTGATGACAATGGTATCTTTCTGTCACGTCTATTGATAAGGGTACAAGAAAGAAGCAGGACATTGCTATAACTGGTGCTACCACTTTTCCCAAATATGAGGTACACTCATTAGATCTATTATTTTCGTTACTGAATAGAGGACATTCTTTTAATATTAGTGGTTTATCAACTGACAGCTACCATATTTCAAGTATATTAGTGTTATTAAATGCCTAACAAGATATAAATAGCATCCTCTGATCTTTCCTCGCACCTTGATCAAGTATTGCAGAATAATTTAAATTACTGGAACTCAAAATGAGGATTACCTCAGGCAGGTTTTTTAAAACTACAGGCAAATACTTTATGTTAGAATAACATTAGACAAACATTGCCGTTTTGTTCAATTTACCAACAGAAGTTCTGATCCAAATCAGTGGAGTATACACCATGATATGACGATTACATTTATGCCTACTGATCAGGAGCCATCCTACGTAGTGGTATATATACAAACTGGTATGTTATTCACGAAACAGTGAGTTTCTTAAAATTTTATATGGACTCTATATGAAATATGAATCTTGAGAAAACTTTTACGGAAAACTTCGAGAAGGGAATCCACAATATTAAGTCCCAAGGTTGAAAGATCCTTACAGGTGGTTCAGTCGTAGAATCTGAGGATAATTTTGTGCATCCAACAATTGCTGAAATTTCTTCAAATGCTGAAATTGTGAAGGAAAAATTGTTTGTTCCAGTTCTGTATGCAATGAAGTTGAAGACTTTCGAAGAAGCAGTTGAAATCAACAACTCTGTCCCTCAAGGTTTAAGTAGTTCCATCTTCACCTTAAATCCAGATAATATATATTTAAGTGCATTAAACCTCAAGGAAGTGATTGTGGCATCGTTAATGTAAATATCCCAACAAATGAAGCTGAAATTGGCGGTGCTTTTGGAGGTGAGAAAGGTACTGGTGGTGGCTGTTATGCAGGAAGTGATTCTTCGAAACAATATATGAGACGCTCAACTTGTACAATCAACTACGGAATTGAACTACCATTGGCTCAAGGAATCAATTTTGGCTAGTGAAATTGGTGCAGATACACCCGTTTCGCTCGTGAATTCTGCCTGTAAGGAGCTTATGATTGACCCGGAATCACTTAAAATAATGTACCTTCCTTGCAACTCAACTAAAATATTCTGAACGTAGTGTTTTCAGTGATCAGTATCAGGTTTCCTAATCAATGAGTTTACTTGGCTGTTATACTTCAAAAAAAGTTAAAAAAATCTTGAGACACAAAATAAACTTTACAAAATCAAATTATTTATTAAAAGTGCAATCCAATAATCTTCCCACTAATCTTACAATAGAAAAGAGACCAGATTTTGAAACTATTAACCTATTTATTGCTAAAAAAAGAGGAAGAACAAAAAGAGTAGCTTGAACACAACAATGAAAAAAACGACATCAATAAAACATATGGAAGAAACACAACAACTCGATCAGAAGACGAACCAACCTGGAATTCTGTTGCAAGCAAAGCTGGGGTGGAACGATACAAAGAAACGATTAGGGCAGAGCAGCACTGATACAAAGAAAAAAATGATTAGGGCAGAGGACATTAATAAAACATAAACACAACAACTCGATCAAAGAATTCTGTTTTGAGAAAAGTTGTAGTGGAATGATACAAAGAAACGATTAGAGCAGAGCAGCAATGTACAAAGAAAAAGAAACGATTAGTGCAGAGGAACGCCAAGATTAAGCTAAAAAAGTTAAGATTAGGGCAGAGTGACAACCTTGATCAGTTGCAATGTGTTCTTAAGATCGAGCTCAAACTAGGGCAACTTTTAGGACCAGCTGCAATTTTGAGTAGAAAAAAGATCGATGAAGCGCAACTGGTCTTTTCGTTTACCTCTCTGTATAAAAACTTTGGCGCTTAAAGTTTTGTCAAAAATAGCTAGTGATTCTGTTTTACAAGAACAGAAAAAAATATGGTGCAACTATTGAAAAATCTTGAGTTTTCCAAGTTTTGAAACCCAAATGAAACTATCGTTGTTTCTACCTACTATGTACATCACATACAAGAGGTAATTTGCATCAGTTTCCTATTGCTTTCTTCATCGTTCATCAGCTCATGTTAATATAATCGTCAAAATATGATTGATTCTTTAGGCACACACTATACACTATGCTATAAGAAGAAAACAATCAACAAATTAAATTTAGAGAAAGGAAAAAAACTCACAGAAGAGGATGCACAGCTAATATACAAGTAGACAGAAATAAGAGAACCAATTAGAAAATATTGAAAGAATGTTTTAAACAACTATTAGAATGCATCTTCATCAAAGTTATCAAGCTTTCCAATTTTTAGACCCAAACAAAACTATCACTCATTCAATCTTCTATGTGCAGCACCAGAGGATGTCAGTTTGCATCAGTTCTATTGTGTTTTACATATTTCATCAGTTTCAGACCCAAATGAAACTATCTTTTCTTCACTTATTCAGTTGTAATATTCTGCAATCACTTGTCTCACTTGCCCTGTTAGTAGTTCACTTGTAGTTCATAACAGATTTCTCAACTTGGACAGAACACTCTCTATATTATCTGTTAATATTGTTTTCGCTCATTGAGTTGTTAGTGCCGCTTTTCAAGTTTAGTTCATTATTATTTATCTTTAGGAACACATACTTCTTTAAGGACTGATCGATCCCCTTCACTTTTGGCATCATATCACACTACGAAACTGAATCTTTTTTTAAGAAAACGATCAACATCTAGTCTTAGAGAACAAGAACTCAAACAAGACGAGTTACAACTCAAACAAAACAAACAGCAAATCAACTGTACAGAAAAATTAAATCAACTCATAGAAGTGGAGGCATACCTGAGATCTGAGTGAATAGAAGATATATATTGAGTGGAGATCACTGCTAGGAAGACCTCTGCTTTCTCTGTTTTGAGAAAATAGAGATGAAACACTAATCAATGAGACCTGGGTTGCGTTTGCTGCTAGGCAGACCTGTGTTTTCTCTGTTTTGAGAAAACACAGATATTTGGTTGAGAGCTACGTACGCTAAGATCGTTGTAAGGGAAGCTGGTTGTTAGCTAGGAAGATCGTTGCTATAGGGTTCTTTTGGATTTCATTGAGAAAAAACTAAACGTCTTTTATTTGTTTTCTTTTCCTTTTAGAATTTTAATGAATTGATGATTTTTTAGGCGGCTAATTTTTTGGTGAAAATATGTTCCCGCCTTGCAATACATTTCTAATTAAGACCCAATTAGTTTTAATTTGGGATGAGTTACTACTTTTTCTAGAGACCAGATTTAGAACCTTCACAATAACATATAAAATTAAAGACCGAAATAAAATCTCGTCCCAATATATGTACTTTCTGAGACGGGATTATTAACTCGTCCCTAAATATTGGTCTTAAATAAATAATGTCACTTCTTCTGTTGTATATGATTTCACTAATCTCAATTGTTGTTCAGTATCTAATACAACTCCATTTCTAAAAAATAAGCCACTTGCTCTTTGTCATTTCTTTTCCTTTGTGCCTAGAAGGTCCTCATAATATTCCACAAATACATATGCAATTGCCTGTTGGTTTGTTTGCATTACATCATTATTATCCTTCAACTGCAAAATAACTTGTTTTAGCTTCCTATGTTTTATAATTGAGAAGAAATATATTGTGTTGTCATCTCCAAGTTTGATCTAACTTGCTTTACTCCTCTAATGTAAGTAGATCTCAGCCATGTACGAGGATCTCACAAACTTTTGGTACAATCTCTTCTCCTGCTCCTGCAAAGTCTTATCCATTGGTTGGAGATGTAGCTCTTCTTGTGCTTTTGCTAGTTTAGTTTTGTCCTCATCAGCTTCTGTGATGATATTTCTGAAATGCTGGCTATTTAGATTTCTCTGTCTTCTCTTCAAATACTTAAGTCTCTTCACAACTCTAAACATCTGGTGGCCTTCAATATTCTGGTCCCATGTCTCTTTCACAATGTTCAAGAATTCAGGATGACTAGCCCACACATTGCAATATTAAAAAGCTGGTTTCACTTTTCTTGGTCCATCAAGTAGTGAAATTACAACAGGACAATGATCACTCACTCATTCTGGTAATAAATTTGCAATATAAGTCGGCATATTCACTAACCATTCTGGATTAATAAAAACCCAGTCTAACTTTGAGAACACCCTAGCATCCCTTTTATCATTCCATGTATATTTGTTACCTTTTCTAGGTAATTCCAGCAGTTTACAACTCTCAATACAAGCATGAAAGTTAGTTATTTCCACCATACTCACTGGATTTACCCCTATCCTATCCTCAACATTTAGGACAGAATTGAAGTCCCCTATTATTATCCATGGAAGCATGTTCCCTGCGTTCATATCATCTAAATATTTCCACAATCTTTCCCTTCCTCTCTTGTGTTGAAAGCATATACCACAGTTACCATATACTCCAAATTGAGGCTTTGATTTCTTACTTTACAGGTTATTGTCCCTGCTCTCTGATCGACGTTTTATAGTCTTCATATCTATGGAAAGAGGAAGCTAGGAGAGGATTCTAAACAATTCTATCGAGCCGAACAACAAAAAGAGAAAGATAGAATACCTTTCTTAGCTAGCCTAGCGTGCTATAAACCTACAGGGAACAAGAGCCAGATCGAAGGCATTCCTTTCCTTCTTTTATACCCCTCTCTTCTTAGTTGCTCCTCTTTCTAGGAATCTAATGGTCGTAGACCACCTTCTTGTGACTATTTTGAAGAATTCTTTCCCCCCTTTGAGTTCTCCTGGGCACAGCTTGCAACCATTTGCACTTGAAAGTAATCTGGCCTCCAAGCTATCCACACCCTACCATTATAATGATCGTCAAGATTAGTAATGTAATCCCATCCTCCAAACAAGTTTCTAGCCACCCTGTCAATATTACTTACTTTGATCTTAGTCTCTACTAAACCCAGAAATCCAGTACTTACTATCCATTCATTTTCACCTTTACACCATATCCATATAAAAGAGACATAACATTTCATAAGGCATGACAAGGGAAAATAACTCATAATATAACCCAAGTATGGCATGCATATCACATTTAAGCATTTACGAGTCAACATTATTCAATTGCTTCATTTAGAGGACTTTCATACATTAGTTATTAAGACTTAGAGAACTCACTATTATCCTATCAAAGTCTACTAATGCAATGCGTAGATGTCATCCCATACTACAACCTACACTTCATAGAACCTCTCAAGAAACCATAATGCACATCTCACATGATGGGAATAAGCGTTTAACTGACATACACCATGTAAGCTAGACATTGAATCTGGTGTGATATAGCCCCACACCATAAAGAGGTGTTCCACTTGCCTAAGGTAGAACGATAACATTAGGTCAGACGAATACTTAGCTTGGATGAAATCCGTTCGCTAATATCCTATGTGGGCACATAGTTATGGGATAGGAAGATGTTCCTTAGAACTCTAACCTAACATTGGCAGAGTTTCCATCTAACCATATCCACTCGGTGCTTAGCCTACATTCCCATAGATTATTTAATTCACATTACATTAGTGAATTAGGGAGGAATACCATAAGCATTTCGACCCATGATACATCATTACCAAGCAAGGAATGCTATAAGCCTATCGATCCATGGTACATTCAAGGATAGCTCTAGGATCCTCATGAATAGAATGGCACTAGCCTATCGATTCATGGCACCTCATTTCATTCTTATACTCGTGAAAGGAGTGCTACTAGCCTATCGATTCATGGCACATTGACTCATTAAGAAAGGAATGCCACTAGCCTATCGATTCTACAGTCTTCATTACATTAGATCATTTATGAAAACGATGCCTAAATCCTATCAATTCACAACCATCAAGTAAAGACACATTCATCACTCATATATGAAAGGAATGTCATAGCCTATCGATTCATTTTCGTTAAGTCAAGATACATTCATTACCCACGAAAGGAGGCCTAAGCCTACCAATCCAAGTTATACAATATATAGAAAACAACATTTCACATTAGATCATCATAGTACATGAGTGTCAAATTGAGAAATAGCCCTTCAATAATAACACATTCACATTCACAACATGATCACCTTAACCTCATTGAATTCACATTCATATATTTAGTAAGTAAACACCTCCATCTTTCAAGTGGATCAACATCTCTAGACAATTCTACTTTAACATCTAAGTTAGTCAAAACTTTCCTTCAAGGCCATAAATCTCAAATCATCAACACACCAACAATCTACCATAATTAAGGCATAGATTATGATAAAATTCAATAACCCAAGGCAATTTAGACATATTACCATCACAACCTTTCATAATCAATAAACCCACTTCATAAAGGCACAATTTAGAAATTGAGAGAAATCATGGATTCATAGAATATTTTCATCATAAACCGTCAATTAAACATCAATACAATAAATATACGACAGTAGAAACCATTTGAAGTTGTTTGAAGAAAGACCCACGAGATTGAGTAAAACCCTTGGTTTTTCATGATGCCTCTTCCCACAAGTAATGCAAAGAGGTTTAGAAAATTGAGATCAACCACCTTTCTACTCATTGACCTTAGGAGCACTTGAAGAATCTTGGTTAGGAGCTCTCTTCTTGAACCTAGGTTGACCTTGCTCATAGGACCTACCCCTTTTCAACTCCCTACCCTTCCCCTTAAGTTTGGACTCCTCAATAGAATGAGCACACACCATAAGTCTAGAAATCTCCATATCATTATGAACCATCATCGTACGACACTCTTCCTCAACTAGGTCGGATATACCCATCACATACCTACTCATCTCATCCCTAGGGTTAGACACCAAGGATGGAGCACACATACCTACTCATCTCATCCCTAGCGTTAGACACCAAGGATGGAGAATACTTAGACAAGAGAGTAAATTTCAAGGAGTACTCTTCCACACTCATGATACCTTGCTTAAGATTGATAAACTCCTTAACCTTACACTCCCTCTTCTCACGGGGAAAGTACCTACCAAGGAAAGCTCCCTTAAACTCCTCCCATTCTCTAGGGCCCGCTTCTAAAGGCCTATTGTTTTCCCATTGAGTGAACCACACTTGGGCAACCTCTTTCAATTGATAGGAAGCCAACTTCGCTTTCTCCTTAGAAGATACCCCCATAGTATTGACTATCTTATAAACTTCATCCGGGATCCTCTCTCACTCTAGAACCAAGAAATATCGGAGGATTCATCCTCACAAAGTCTCTCAACCTTGAGGCCACAGAACTCTCATTAGCATTCACCCTAGCCCCCACATCTCAGTTAGCTTGAGTCGTCATGGCTTGAGCTATGGTTAGAAAAGCCGCCCTAATCTCTTCATTGGTCAAGGCGGCGATCCATCAGAACATGATTTTCTTGAGGCATTTGGCCACCTTGAAGACCTTGGGGAGGAACTCCCTCATTCCCTATCCCCTCTTACATCCTTCTTGGGTTAGCCCTTGTATCATATCCTATAAACACAACAGAAGGGTTAGGAAAAGGACATCTATAAAACTAAACTCTAAGGCACGACTTCAAGAATATGAAAGAAGTGTAACTTTCTAACCTCCTATAGCCTCTCGCTCATAGATGTGTCGCGACTCACACTAATGAACAAGACTCTACTAGACGTGGCTTGTGAGATATAAACCCTAAAACCACTACTAATTTCTTATGTTCTGATTCAATGTTTGTCATGACTAGAGAGCATCCCCTAGTTGTAACATGGCGTATTCGACCCCGAAGTGGTCTTTTACAAGCCTCATAATCATTCATTGCAATCAATAATGAAAATAGTGTAGAATTAAAACGTTATATTTAAAACCATACGATTCAAAACATTCAATACTCATAAAAATATTTCAAAAGACACAGCGGAAGACTAAGTCTCACATGGACATCTTAGACAAAACTTTAACAAGATAAGGTCACAGCCCTTTACAATTGAAGTCTTAACAATAGTCTCAAATAAAAAAGAACTAGAAACAATAAGAGTCCTTGTCCTTGACCAATAAGGACATACCAAGTCTTGGAGGAAAACTCTATCCAAGCACTTCAATCCTAGCTACGACCAATCACTTGCGGGAACATACACTTGTAGTAGAAATAAGAGAAAATATGGATTAGCACACAAAATTGTACTAAGTATTATGACCATGCAAAATTATGCTTTAAAAAGGGACATTTTGGTTGGAAACCATGCATTATGCCACCTTTTGGAAAGATCATGTACAATAGCATAGAGACAAACAATACAAGTATAATCATCAGTCAAGTCGTAACACCACATTTAGACAATATCATCATGTAAACCATTACCTTCACCTTAGACCTTCACTTCAAGTAACCCTCGTGCTATACCTTATGTAATGTATGGATAGCATCCCATACCACCATCCATACCAAGGCACCACATTAAGGCCACAAAAAGTGAACTTACCATACATTCCTTTTCAACTTTACACCATATCCATATAAAAGAGACATAACATCTCATAAGGCATGACAAGGGAAATAACTCATAATATAACCCAAGTATGGCATCCAAATCACATTTAAGCATTTAAGAGTCACATTCTTCAATTACTTCATTTAGAGGACTTTCATACATTAGTCATTAAGACTTAGAAAACTCACTATGATCCTATCAACGCCTACTAGTGCAATACATAGAACATCTCAAGAAACCACAATGCACAACTCACATGATGGGAATAAGCATTTAACCGATATAGACCATGTAAGGTAGACATTGAATCCAATGTCATATAGCCCTACACCGTAAAGAGGTGTTCCACTTGCCTAATCTAGAACGATAACATTGGCTCGGATGAACCCTTAGCTTGAATGAAATCCATTAGCTAATATCCAATGTGGGCACATAGTAATGGGATAGGAAGATGTTCCTTGGAACTCTTACCTAACATTGGGAGAATTTCCATCTAACCATATATGCTCGGTGCTTAGCATACATTTCCATAGATTATTTCATTCACGTTAAATTAGTTTATTAGGGAGGAATGTCATAGACTTATCGACCCATGATACATCATTACCAATGAAGGAATGCTATAAGACTATCGATCCATGGTACATTCAAGGATAGCTCTAGGGTCCTCATGAAAAGAATGCCACTAGCTTATCGATTCATGGCCCCTTATTTCATTCTTATACTCATGAAAGGAATGCTACTAGCCTATCGATTCATGGCACATTGACTCATAAAGAAAGGAATGCCACTAGCCTATCGATTCTACAGTCTTCATTACATTAGACCATTTAAGAAAAGAACGCCTAAAGCCTATCAATTCACAACCATCAAGTCAACACACATTCATCACTCATCTATGAAAGGAATGCCATATCCTATTGATTCATATTTATCAAGTCAAAACACATTCATTGCCCAAGAAAGGAGGCCTAAGCCTACCAATCCAAGATATACAATATATAGAAGACAACACTTCACATTACATCATCATCATACATCAGTGCCAAATTAAAAAATAGCCTTTCAATAATAACACGTTCACATTCACAACATGATCACCTTAACCTCACTGAATTCACATTCATATACTTAGTGAGTAAACACCTCCACCTTTCAAGTGGATCAACATCTCTAGCACAATTCTACTTCAATATGTAAGGTAGTCAAAACTTGCTTGCAAGGCCATAAATTACAAATCATCAACACAACAACAATCTATCATAATTAAAGCATAGATAATTATACAATTCAATAACCCAAGGCAATTTAGACATATTACCATCACAACATTTCATAATCAATAGACCCACTTCATAAAGGCACAATTTAGAAATTGAGACAAATCATGGATTCATAGAATATTTTCATCATAAACCATCAATTAAACATCAATACAATAAATATACAGTAGAAACCATTTGAAGTTGTTTGAAGAAGGAACCCACGAGATTGAGTAAAACCCTTGGTTTTTCATTAACTTTGAAAACTTTGAAAACTTCTTTGAAATTGACTCTACAGTGAAATTTAACCCTAGATGAAGGATAACCATACCTTTACTAAGATTCCCCAAGAAATTTGATGAAGAAAACGCTCTGAATCCAAACCCTAGCTTTCACTTCTTCTTCCTTAAGTTAGAGAGAGAAATATTGAGAGAGGAAGCACTTCGGGGTTTTTATTTGGATGTTTTGAATAAAGGAGTAAATGAAGTGTTTTAAGACTAGAAACTACTTATATTTATGATATAAACCATTTAAAATCAACCCCACGTAATAAATCATTAAAACAAAATTACCTAAAAACCCCTTACTTGGGCTACCCCGTCAGGGACCAAATCCACTTCTACGGACCGTGAAAGGGGACCACGGCCCATGGTGGTTCCAGTGGTCCTCTAGGCAGTAGCTCCCTTGACCGTGATAAACCTCCACATGGCCATGACCACTGCCGTGAAGTGGGCCCTAGTCTTGAGGCACTGGCTTGGCCAAGTTGCCTTGCTTTCCTTACCACCAAGTGACCTTCAAGGCAACTTCTATGGATCGTGGTCAAGGCCACTAACCTTGTGGTGGTCTGTAGACTTGGGACAGTGCTTGGGCAAGGTTGGGCAACCTTGGCCTTTGTCTTAGGCCTTGCCCCCTTGGCACTTTCCTTTCCAACCATTAACCAACATTAAAAAGGGTCTTTCCACTACAGAGTCTATCACGTATCTTGACGTTGACTAACTAAACTCCATCAAAGAAGGCTCGGGACAACATTACATAACATGAAACCTCATTTTAAGCCCAACACAAAGTCCACAGGCTCTGGTTTAACTTATTCGTTTTAGGGTCATTACAATTGAGCAGCGCACGAATCATATGATGGACCAGAAGGTCCACGATGTTCATAAGCGCCTGGATGCCTTTGAGTTGCGAGTCTTAAAGAGGCCGGCCTCGACCGTTAAAGCGACCACCCTCAAGAAGGAGTTAGAGAGCATTGGTGTTGATGTTGTTGCACTTCTCGCTCCCCAAAGGCTGAGCCAGAGTCTGCCCCTATGGCATCGGTTGATGATGTGGTGATGAGTTCTCTATTCAGCGATGACATGCCGCCACTAGATTCTTCCTGTGTTACTGGGAAGCGCCCCCATTCTGCTCGTACTTCTGATTATACTGAGGTTGAGAGATTGAGGAAGAAGTTGCGCCAACAAAATGAGGTGGCTCGGAGGGTATTTATATTTGATGAGGTGCTTTGACAGCAGCGAGCCAGAGAGATTAGTGTTGGTACTTCTATGTTTGTGAGCACTAATGAGGGTGCTAATGATGAGAGAGTTGATGTGAGAACTATTGAGAGTGCTGGGTTAGGAAATGGGAGCTCTATTGATGGTGTTTCGAGTGTTGATCTATCGGGCTCTAGGAAACTGGACCCACCCGCTTCTTGAGAGGTCTTCAGCGCATTTGCGCCACAGGTTTGCTTCACCTTCACCCTATGCTTTATTTTTAGCTTTCTGTGCATTAAGGGTAATTGCACCTTATTTTGTTGGGGGTGGGGTAAATGGATTATGAGTGATAGGGTGAAGTCTGAGTAACCTAACTCATAATCCTCTCTTGGGGTTTTCTTGCCTTTGATCTTTTCCCCCAAGAGATTGTTTTAATTTCTATTGAACCGCCATGTTTAGGAATGTATGTGTAGGAGTAAGTAGAAAATGAAAGCATGATGGCATAAAAATCAAGAGAAAATGATCCATGTCCAAAAATGTTGAAATGTGCTAGAATATGTAGGCTTTATGAGTTGAATATTGTGGCTCTTAATATGACATGTTAACGAACCGATTCGACTTCATGACTTAAGCTGAAACTTGAACTTTGTAATTTGATAATTTGATAATGAAACAATGTGCCAAGTGTGAGTAAGAAAAGTTTGAATGTTCGGACAGTTGTGTACCTATCTAGAACTTACCCCGTTGGTCTTGCTAAGATAATCTAGGCTAGAAGCTAGGAAATGATCATAGGACCTTGTTCTAATAAGTCCATTATTGCCTAAAATGATACAACCAAATGAAATAAATGTTCCCCTTAATCAAAATGTTTTAGCCTAATATAGACCACTTCTTTCAATTCACCTAACTCACCTTCCCTAAAATAATTGTTTTGGCCCCGGTCATTCTTTGGATATGTGCACCTTGATTTAGGAGAAAAACCTAAGTTGAGGGTGGCTAATTCAAAAGTTACCTTCATCTTGGCCCTGGTCTTACATCGAATATTGTGCACCTCAACTCATGCAAAATACAAAAGTTGAGGGTGGCAATGAAAAAAGGAAACCGAAAAATGGTATGAAAAGAGTTTTATGTTGAAGAGAGAAACAGAAAAGAAAAGATGTGACTCTGTGTAAAAGAAGCAAAAGAGGAATCATAAAAGTGCTGAAAGAAATAAAGAAAAATAAAGAGAAAGAAAAAGAAGAAGACCAGGAATAATATGAGCTACAATGTCAATGGTCACATCTGTGTTGAAAGGAGTCAAGGAAAAGAAAAGAAAATAAATAGATGTCAAGAATTGGTTGAGAAAAGAGGTTAAAGCCAATGTAATGTCAAGGAGGGCATAAAGTCACTAATAAGTACCCAAATGTATCCTACCTGACCCTGAGCCTACGTTACAAACCAAGAAAGTCCTATAGTGATCCTAGTGACTAGTTTCGAGAGTCTATGCAGTGAAAATAAGGGCAAACCTATGGTATTGAGCACTAACTGTACTTGAAAGTCACTTCTGAGCATGACTGTTGAATGAATCCTAAAGCCAAAATTCATATTTATTGTTTGAAAAAAGGATTTCGTTTGAAGTAAGGGCACTAGTTACATTGTCGGAAAGTTGGTACCTTAGCGATTGTGAAAAGTGTATGTTGTGGTGTGTGTTGGTCAATCTTAGTCATATCTTGATCCGCATGAGTTAGCTTGTTTAGTCTAGATAAAAAGTTTTGCACTAATTGAGGGATTTGAGGGAATAGATAGCCATGTGATTGGTTGTGTTTGAAGGATTTCTTCAACACAAATGTCGTTTAGAATTGCAGTGTATCGCTTGAGGATAAACAACATGTTTAAGTTGAGGGTGTTGATATACCGTGAGTTTACGGTATTATTGATACATTTCACTTAAGAGTTGTGTGTGTCTAGGGCCATTTTGTAGTAGTAATAATGTTTATGTGTTAAGTTGGCAAGAAATAGGTTTGGACACAGTTGAGTCAGATGACAACTCAAATTGTGCAGAAGGAGCCAACCACGGACACGATCCATGGACCGTAGGTCCTTCAACGGTCCGTTGATGGGTAGGGGTAGATAGAGAATCAGGGAAGTTTGAACAAGTGTTGAACCACGGATGTAACTGACAGATCGTAGGTCGGTCCACGAGTCATCAAGCACATCCGTTGTTGATGAACTGGAGTTGAAGTTCCAGTACCTGATGAAATTACTAAGTGTGGAGCCACGGACTGTAGATTAACCTACGGTCCATAATGCACGTCTATCGATGATAAACTTGGAGTTGAAGGTTACAACCTCTTCTGAAAAAGTTCCAAGTGTTGACCAACGGAGGGGACCAACGGACCGTAGGTCGGCCCACAGTCTGTAGGTCGAGTTGTCGATCAAAGCTGCGTTTCAAAAGTTTATTTCCTTATTGTCACACTCCTTTTCCGACCGGCGGAAGGGTTTTTTCAATTAAAGTGACGGTATTGATTAAGGGATCATTTTAATTGTTTCAGAGTTGCCACTTGGAATTGAGTTGTGGTGTTCCAAGTCACCTTTTTATTTAATCCCTAATCAAAAGGAAATGACTTTTTATTTGGTCTGCGAACATGAAATTTGGGTAAGGAATTTTGTTGAACGAGGGGAAGGTATTAGGCATCCCTCGAGTCTCGTGGTTCTAACACAGTCGGTTTTATTAACTTTTACATACTTTAACTATTTTTTGGATAGATTTTTTGTAGGCCATGATTTACTTATTTTACTAGTCTGAACCTAGATGCGTAACCGCATTCTTGGTCTTGACATTTAGAGGCATAACTATTTTTTCCTTTCGAGTACCTCACACCTAATAATTCCTATTTACACCTCTTGATTTGAATTAATGAAAGTTTAATTATTAAAATAATTTGGCAAAGGTGTGTAACAACATCCTTGAATTTGGCTAAGGTGGGTAACCATATCCTTAAATTTGGCCAAGGTGCGTAACCGCATCGTTGGGTTTCTTAAGTATCTCAAAAAGATGTGGAAGCACATTCTTAATTGAGATAAAATTTAAATTATTATTGTTACATGAACTACCAAAAATTTTAATTTTTTTTTCTAATACATAATGAGTTATTCTTATAATAGATGTCAATATACTACATTAAAAATATCAACATTCTAAAGATCTTCATTGTTTAGTAATATGTAAGATTTAAACAATTATATTTCAACATTATAATATCAAAATTAAACACACATAAATTTTGAGCAATTTCATAGTATTGGAATCAAGTCATATATAATTGTGACATAAAACTATACTATCAACATTTATTACGTAGGAAACATCCTTATACTTAAGGAGTTGGACATATACAATAAACGCTAAGTCAATAAACTCTAGTACCCTATTTAGATTCTTATTTTTTTATTAGCAAATTCACTATTAAACAAAACCTAATTAAATCAATATAGTATACCATTGTGCCCAGAAAAATAACATAAATCAAACTACAATTAATACGAGTTGATGTCAATTATACCACCTACTAATAATCATTATTATACCAGAAAATGATCCATAATAATCCACATGAACAAACTAATAAGCATACATACAGGAGAACAATTAACACAAAAAATTGAAATGTATCTTATCAAAACCTCAACTATTTTATAAAAGTACAATATAGCATCCACACGCCCAATAAAATAAGTAAATATCATACCCTTTTTTAGCATACAGTGAATAATGATCATATTATACAAATTTTATTCTAAACTTAAGGTTATAACAGGTTCGCATATATTTAAATATTTTAACATTAAATAATATTAACAGATTAAACACATGCGAAATCTGAGTAACTTTAATATATTGAAATCAATTCTTGCACAATCATGGCATAACATCATACAAAAATAAAATATAAATAAGTTTTACCTCTTGTGAAAATTAGTTCACGAGAAGAAAGGACTAACAATCAGGAGCCACGAACTTGAAACCGCGAAAATAAACCTCGAAGTCAACCTTTGCTTTTAAGTGAAAAGGAAGAAAAAATATATATGTAATACGAAGAGGAATACACATGCTATATGTGTGGGAGGATAAGTATGTTGCTGAATTTTTCTTCTTCTATTTTCCTGTACGTTTTTGTGTGTGATGTGTTGTGTCTGTATCGGGATCTGTAGGTATTGTAGTATGTATATAGGTGTAAGGGAGGGGTTGTACGTCTGTGTGTGGAGAGGGAATATGGTGGGGTGGTGAGTGTAGTGGGGTGTAGTATAGGAATAGTGGGGTTGGGGTGGGTATTATGCAGGTTACTTATTAGATTATTAGTTTTTATTTTTTTAGTTTGCTTATTTTTTAAAAGAAGGTAATAATAATTAACTATACATATAAATAATAAATTATAATAAAATATCAACTAATTATTTTAAATTAATAAAATCTAAGTAAAAGTCAAATAGCTAATAAAAAATTATAATTAAAAAATACTAGCTTATTTATAAAAACCTAATTCTAAAATAATATCTATTTTTTGTAATCTTTCATTTATTTTTAAAAAACTGAAAATAAAACCTACCTTAAAGTGTGACTCTATTTTTTTGTAGTTTTCAAATCTTTTAAAATAAACATAATAAAATAAGGTAAAATTCAAAATATTTAATTTAGATTTTTATGAAATATCTGAGCTCTAAAAATGGTGTTAAACTTAAGTTCGGTAAAAAATTACGTGTCTACAGTTTGCCCCTCTTTGATTGGAAACACGAAGAGTTTTTAGACAAAGAAGTAGACAATGCGACAAATTTTGATCGGACTCTTATTTGAAAGAAAAAATATGTGCGACCGAGTCTTGATTTTGGACATCCTACATATCCCGAGTTATAAGGGAATCAAGTCACATGTAGTTCAAGGAGATGAGGTGATGAGTTGTAAGTTAAGTGAGGCGCCATCGAGGCTCCAGGTCGCGACTCTTATCCTTACATAAAAAAAATGAAAGCTACTAGTCAAAAGAAAAATAAAAGTACAAGTTCCTATCTATACAGCTTTTCTTGTGTCTTGAATTTGCGATATCACCTTGACTTTGGTGAGTATCTTGATATTGAATGGATTCGATTCTTAACTTGCTACTTAGAGTGATTTTTTGGTAGTCTTCAAAATGACAATTTGAATATGTTCTTGAATGACTGCATGTTTTCTTAATTAGAGCTGAATAAAAATAGATGTCAAGAAGTCAGGCTGCTACATGCATTGAAGAAGTTGATTGTGGCTATCATGGGATTGATCGTTCTGAAAAGAGTTGAAACTTTGTTCTTGAATTACAAATCAATGTTTCGCTTGAAGAAACCTGAAACCATTACAAACAAAAGAAATAAACAAAAAATTTGCCCTAGTTTTCAATGGAAATTTTTTGTGTGTTTTTAGGAAATGTAAATTAAAAAACAAAATAAAAATAAATGAATTCAAATTTGCAAGTGTTTATCCTAAGAGAAAAATTAACGGTCTCAGAGTAGGAAGTGTTTATCCTAGGAGAAAGTAACCAAATCTCATTAAGTAAGAGAGTCCTACTAATCACATTGTCCAGGAGGGTCCTGCTAATCTAAATCTCGTTGTTTAGTTGGTCCTGCTACGCTAATTCCCATTGTTTAGGAGGGTCATGCTACTCTAATTCTCATTATTTATGAGGGTCCTGCTACACTAATTCTCATTGTTTAGGAGGGTCCTGCTACTTAGATTCCCATTGTTTATGAGGGTCGTGCTACACTAATTCCCATTGTTTATGAGGGTCCTGCTACTTTAATTCCCATTGTTTAGGAGAGTCTTGCTACTCTAATTCTCATTGTTTAGGAGGGTCCTTCTACACTAATTATCATTGTTTAGAAGGGTCCTGCTAGTCTAATTCCCATTGTTTAGGAGGTTCCTGCTACCCTAATTCCCATTGTTTCGAAGTGTCCTACTACACTAATTCCCATTGTTTAGAAGGGTCTCGCTACATTAATTCCCATTGTTTAGGACGGTCTTGCTACTCTACTTCCCATTGTTTAGAAGGGTCCTGCTTTGCTAATTCCCATTGTTTAGGAGGGTCCTGCTACGCTAATTCTCATTGTTTAGGAGTGTCCTGCTATGCTAATTCCCATTGTTTAGGAGGGTCCTGCTACACTAATTCACATTGTTTAGGATGGTCCTGCTACGCTAATTCTCATTGTTTAGGAGGGTCTTGCTACGCTAATTCTCATTGTTTAGGAGGGTCCTGCTACGCTAATTCCAATTCTTTAGGAGGGTCCTGCTACTTTACTTCCCATTGTTTATGAGGGTACTACTACTCTAATTCTCATTGTTTAGGAGGGTCCTGCTACAGTAATTCACATTATTTAGGAGGGTCCTGCTACTCTAATTTCCATTGTTTAGAAGGGTCCTGCTACTCTAATTCTCATTGTTTAGGAGGGTCCTGCTACACTAATTCCCATTGTTTAGGAGGGTCCTTCTACTCTAACTCCCATTATTTAGGAGGGTCCTGCTATGCTAATTCTCATTGTTTATGAGGTTCCTGCTACTCTACTTCCCATTGTTTAGGAGGGTCATGCTGCTCTAATTTGCATTGTTGAGGAGAGTCCTGTTGGACTAATTCTCATTGCTTAGGAGGGTCATGCTACACTAATTCTCATTGTTTAGGAGGGTCCTGCTAAACTAAATCATCAAATACAATTACCATAATATTTTTTTTAAACTCTTAGTTTTTTTTTTTTTTAAATAATTTAAAATAGAAAATGTTTATCCTAAAAGAAAAGTGAAAAATAACTATCTCAAACTAGAAAATGTTTATTCTAGGATAGAGAAAACAAATAAATAAAATAATAATGCTAATAATGGTCTCCAACTAGGAAGTGTTTATCGTAGGAGAAAATGAGAAATAAATGTCTCAATCTAGGAAATGTTTATCCTTGGAGAAAAAATACATGTAATTTTTTATGCAATATTGTTTACAAATTTGATTCTTTAAATTTATTTTTATTTTTTAATGGCGGTTGATTTGTGGCATTGGCTTAGAGGATAATTGTTCCTATTGTTTCCTTGTTGGAAGCTAATTTCTACTTGAGATAGACTGCTTTCGTCCACTAGTCAGCTCACTTTCATAATCTTAAAAGCATCTCTAATTGTTCAGTTACAAACTTCAGATTTGTCATATTGTTTCTACTCTCCAATAATCATTGAATCTTGTATTCATATAAATTCTCAAAATTTGTCACTTGTTGACAAGTTACTATGCATGTCACTATTTCTTGAATCATGTCACATTTGATATGCTGACCAAATTTTGTATTGTGCAATTGAAAATATGGTAGCAATTGTGAAATCATTTTCCGTGCGTGTTTTAATGTGTTTTAATGAAGACTAACTCAAGGAAGAAATGCAAACCAAATTGAGCTATACAAAATAAAAAAAATTATATAGATTTGTTCCTTCTAAGAGAAAATGAAAATATAAAGGGACTCATTTGAGAACGATGCTCAATTCTAGTGATCATGACATGCATGTGAGATTAAATGGCTTGATCTGTCCAATTAATCTAAACTTTTTCTTTGTCAAACTTTCAGCATTTTGAAGTCATGCTTTTATAATCTAATTTGTGTACTAGATTGATGTCTCACATTCGACTTGTGGTGCCTCGAAAGGTTTTTCACCAACAATCTCAGTCATTTTATGTGTCTCTCACTCACCATCGTCTTATAGTGCCCTAAGGGTTTTCACCAATAAGACTCTCTCATTTTTTTTACTCTCTCCAAAAAAATGATACCTTATAGTGCTTTGGAGGATCTTCATCGATAAGATTCCCTCATTTTTCACTCCTCATACGAAGGACATGACCTTTTTCCTTATATGATAATCAACATTGAAAGCTTTATTGTCTTGTCATTGTTAAAAATTGATCAGAAGGTCTTTATTTGGATTGTAACGTGACTTTTGGAAAGGGTTACAAAGAAAGGATGGGCATGAAGGCTCAAAGATAACATGGTAACAAGGTTAAGACTTACAACCTTTGGAATCGACTCTATTTTGCATAATAATAATAATAATAATAATAATAATAATAATAATTACTATTATTATTATTATTATTATTGCCCTAATTTTTGTGATGAGGACCTTTTAAATTTCTTTTCTTGGTTGGTCCGAACCTCAAAATAAGGCTGCCTACGTATCATGTCAAAGCAAGAATAAGGTCGAATGTAGTTCAGGAAGTTTATTCTTTTGTTTTTGATTTTTTCCAACCTTTCTTTTCACTATTTTTTTTTCTTGACTCTTTTTTTGTGACTTCTATTTTTTTTTTTTTTGAGACTCTTTTTTCTTCTTCTTTTTTGTCTGTATTTTGATCCCAAAAGAGGGGTATGAAAGAAAATAAAATTAAGGATCAAATGGGGTAGCAAAGAATTATACAGTGTTTGGATAGTAGAATAAAATGTATTCGTCATATCAATTATTAAAAATGTCAAATACAAGCACGCCCTTTAAGATTTGAAGCGAAAATCATACATTATCTCTTTGCAACGTATGCATTGATGGATATATATATCATTTTTGTTCCATATTTGTCTGCTTAGAATCTCCATTTGAGTAATATCTTCTTGACAACAAATGACAAGTGTCAATTTAAATGAAAATTTATTTTTTTAAGTATTTTCGATACTGAAGGATCTATCAAGGTGGTTAAGTCCTGTATTTATTTTCTCTAATGTATTTCTTTTTTTACTTCTATGGTGTATTCATTCCATGACTAGATATAATCTTAACATCTGACTAAATCCTCTTCCATATCATGTCGTAAAAATTGAATTGAAAAGAGATGTATATATGGAAAGTCAAATAGAATGGGTCACTTTGACACAAAATAAAGATTATATTAAGATAAAGAGACTTGATGACAAGACAACAAACTAAATTTTAGGTTACAAACTCTATAATAAACCCAAAATACGACAAGACTCAACAAACAAACACATAAGAGAAATGATAGAAAGGTCTGACTTACTAAAATAAAATATAAAAAGAATTGCATAGCAGAAATGATGACAAAATAAACTATCCATACACTCTTTTTTAGAGAAAAGTAGAGTGTCTCCCAATCACCAAGCTTAACTTCTTAGCCACTCTTTCGCATATTAGCTTTCATAAAAGCTCCACCAATTTGAATTGTCTTTTCTTCAGAATTGTCATATTCTTTGTCATCACATATTACCTCAATACAGTGTACATCACTATGTGCCGGTAGAGGATTCTTAGTAACATTTGGGGGGTCATAATTTTTAACCACAATTCTCTTTGTTTGAATCATCTCTTCCATCTTTCTTCTTAAATTTCAACAATCTTCAGTACTGTGCCTTGGAGCAGTAGAATGGTATGCACACCGTATTGTAGGATTGAAACTTTCTACATGTAGGTCCACGTAATTTTGAGAAATTGGCTCTATCATATTCAAACATTTCAATTTCTCAAATACACTTGTGTAAGACTCTCCAATTGGTGTGAAATTGTTCATAGGCCTTTGACTTCCTTCAAATACCTGCCTTGGACGGGAATTATAAGGTGCTCAAAATATTTGAGCAAAAGGATGAACATTTTGATTTATTGGTGCTCACCATTGAGGATAGTTCGGCTGATGTGCGTATGGTTGTGCACTATAGACTGCATATTTAGGCGGGATAATAGAGTACTGTATGTCTTTCATGGGGAGATAGTGATGGAATTGAGGTGGTGCATATTGATAAAGTAGACCCCTTGGACTTTTTTGTGTGTTTGACACAACATTTGCTACATCCTCCTTCACTTTCTTTCCCGTAAGATTTTCCGATCCATTTTTAATCACTTGTGTTGTGGCTTTCAAGGCAGCTTGACTTACAATCTTTCCAGACTTGATGCCATTTTCCACCATTTCATCAATTTTAATAACTTCGGCGAATGTTTTCCCAACAATGGAAAGTAAATAATGAAAATAGTCTGGTTCTTGCGCTTGGACGAAAACAACAATCATTTCAGACTCTTTCATTGGCGGCTTAACCCTAGCAGGTTGCTCTCTCCACCTAATAGCATATTCACGAAAATTTTCGATGGTCTTTTTCCTCATGTTGGCAAGTGAAGTACGATCTGGAACTATGTCAATGTTATATTGAAACTGTTGTACAAAACATCGAGCCAAATCATCCCATGTAGGCCATTTATAAGTATCTTGATATATGAACCATTCTGCGGTGATTTCCATCAAACTTTCTCCAAAATAAGCCATAAGCAACTCTTCTTTGCTCCCATTCCCTCTCAGTTGATTACAATATCTCTTTAAATGAGCTACAGGATCTCCATGTCCATCATATTTCTCAAACTTTGGAGTTTTAAAGCCGATGGGTATATGAACGTGGGGAAACATGCACAAATCATTAAATGAGAAACTTTTGTGACCTCCCAATCCTAACATATTTTTTACACTTTGTTCCAAACTCTTTATTTTTTTAGTCATTTCTTTATGTTCCTCGTTCTTAACAGCTTTTTCAGCTTCAACAGGAGAACTATACTGATGAGTATGAGGGTAAGAGCCTGGAATTTTAAAAGTCAATTCAGGGGTATAATCTCGATCATAATGAACTTTGGGGGGAGGATCATTATGGGATTTTGGCTCCATTATAGATTGTGGGACTGTTTTAGTCGATGGAGTTAGTATGAAAAGTGGATTATTCATCATAGGTGCACTCCAAGGACGCACCATAGAAGTTCTAGCAACGTTTGATGCGTTAGCATAGGGGCCGAATCTAGGTGGATGAATTGGATCATTTGTCGACACTTGGATAGGGGGTGACATATTTGTATTTAGATAGTCACGGATTGAAGACGGTGGAGCTTGTCCACTCATCCAAGCTTCGTACATCTCTGTCATTTTTTGTCTTAATACCCTTACCTTTTCTATTGACATTGTTTCTTGTGAAGCCATCTGGTTTCGGACCTCATCATTGTCCGACACATTTCCATCTTTGTAGGCCATTTTCTTTTTCCCTTTTGATCTTGTATTGTAGGGATAAGATGACAGCTTAACCGCAAACCAACCACCTTTAATTTAATTGTGTGCATGGATGATAATGTTTGTTAGGGTTAGACCTTCTTCAATTATAACCACATCTTGCCGTCATGCATACACAAATCTTTTTATTTGTAGAATTAGTTTAGAAAGTTATGTTTAATCCTAAATATATTTTTTTATTATTTGACTATTATTTGCATAAATTTTTTTAATTTTTTTATTTTAGAAAAAAACAATGATGCATTGATCAATTTTATTAGGATTGCATACATAACACGCTCGATAAAAATGATTAAGATCTTTGCATAATATTTTTTTAAATAAAGATCACCGAACCCAAAGAGAGTTGCATACGTATCTCATTGAGATGAGAATCAGGTGCGTATAGTTCATTCAGATCAGACAGTAAAAAAAACTTTGAGATATTAATTTATTTATTTTTTGACAAAAATGCAATTTTTCAGAGTATTATGAAAATAAAATATTTTGAATTTTTTTTATAAACTTTTTTTAAAAAATCTAAATAAAATGTTATTATTCTTTTCATTAAGTAGTACAAAATTGGTTATTTTATTTTTAACAAAATGTATAATAAAGAGGAAATATATTCGTGTTTTGTCCTTCTTTTATTTTATAAAATCAAAAGATAATTTTTTTCTATTCATTACACTAATCATACGAAAATGCTTCAACTTATAAAATTTTTCTAAATATATGCATTTTCATGTAACACATAAAATGATCTAAGTTGTCAAGTAAGCAAAGGATACTTGTCTTAGATAGACCCAACTCCTGTTTCGAGGCTCACCAAGTCAGATGCAAATAAGTGGAGGCTTCTAAGGATAACCCTGTATATGTTTCTATTTTTCTAATCTTGTACCTAAAAGGAAAGGTGTCTAGACAGGCTTACCCGCGTGGACAACTCGAGCTAGGGAGGGACAACTTATCGGTAGCAGAGCTATTCCAATTTCGTTGTTGGTCCAACCCTGCCTAACATGTGCGACTAAATTCTTTACTGAGTGTTAAGACACTCCAGTTTATCTCAATAGAAAGTAGGATGCATAGCTGCATTCCTGTCACCGTGTGTGAATGTATTCAGAGACTTATAATGATTGTGCAAAAGAAGACAATCTAATACAATTCAGCAATATTAAAACGATAAATAAGCAGCAAGTAGCATATAAGGCCATAATACATAATATATCCAAAAGATACAATAATAAAATCAAGCAAAAGTCAATATAACAATTCTCGAATTCTAGTTATTCCCCAGCAGAGTCGCCAGAGCTGTCACACCCCTTTTCCGATCGGTGGAAGGTTTTTTCTCCAATTAAAGTGGCAGTGTTGATTAAGAGATCATTTTATTTGTTTCAAAGTCGTCACTTGGAATTGAGTTGTGGTATTCCAAGTCACCTTTATATTTAATCCCTAATTAGAAGAAAATGACACTTTATTTGGTCTGCGAACATGAAATTTGGGTAAGGAATTCTGTTGACTAAGGGGAAGGTATTAGGCATCCCTCGAGTCCCGTGGTTCTAGCACGGTCGCTTTTATTAACTTTTACTTATTTAAACTATTTTTTTGGATATATTTGTATGCCACAATTTACTTATTTTTATTGTTGAATTTTTATTAGTTTGAACCTAGATGCGTAACTGCATTCTTGGTCTTGACATTTAGAGGCATGACTGCATTTTCCTCTCGAGTACCTCACACCTAATAATTCTTATTTACACCTCTTGATTTGAATTAATGAAAGTTTAATTATTAAAATAATTTTTCTAAGGTGTGTAACCACATCCTTGAATTTCGCCAAGATGTGTAACCGCATCCTTTAGTTTCTTAAGTATCTCAAAAAAATGTGGAACCACATTCTTAATTGAGATGAAATTTAAATTATTATTGTTACATGATCTAACAAAAGGTTTAATTTTTTTTTTCTAATACATAATGAGTCATTTTTATAATAGTTGTCAATATACTACTTTAAAAATATTTCCTTTAATATTAGAATAAATAATTTTAACATTCTAAAGATCTTCATTGTTTAATGATATGTAAGATTTAAACAATTATATTTCAACATTATAATATCAAAATTAAACACACATAAATTTCGAGCAATTTCATAATATTGGAATCAAGTCTTATATAATCATGAAATAAAACTATACTATGAGCATTTATTACGTAGGAAACATCCTTATTATTAAGGAGTTGGACATATAAAATCAACACTAAGTCAATAAACACTAGTACCCTATTTAGATTATTATTTTTTACGAAAAAATTCATAATTAAAACAAAACCAAATTAAATCAATATAGTATACCATTGTGCCCAGCAAAATAACATAAGTCAAACTACAATTAATATGAGTTGATGTCAATTATACCACCTACTAATAATCATTATTATACCAGAAAATGATCCATAATAATCCACATAAACAAACTAATAAGCATACGTACAGGAGAACAATTAACACGAAAATTTGAAATGTATCTTATCAAAACCTCAACTATTTTATAAAAGTACAATATAGCATCCACGCGCCCGATAAAATAAGCAAATGGCATACCCCTTTTTAGCATACAATGAATAATTATCATATTATAGAAATTTTATTTTAAGCTTAAGGATATAACAGGTTCACATATATTTAAATATTATAACATTAAAGAATATTAACAGATTAAACACATGTGAAATCTGAACAACTTTAATATATTAAAATCAATCTCTGCACAATCATGGTATAACATCATACAAAAATAGAATATAAATAAGTTTTACCTCTTGTGAAAGTTAGTTCACGAGAAGAAAGGATCTACAATCAGAAGCCACGAACTTGAAACCGCGAAAATAAACCTCGAATTCAACCTTGTTTATTAGTGGAAAGGAAAAAAAAATATGTGTAATACAAAGAGGAATACATATGTTGTATGTGTGGGAGGATAAGTATGTTGGTGAATTTTTCTTCTTGTGTTTTTTTGTGTAATGTGTTGTGTCTGTATCGGTATGTGTGGGTATTGTAGTATGTATTTAGGTGTAAGGGAGGGGCTGCACGTGTGTGTGAAGAGGGAAAATGGTGGGGTGGTGAGGGTAGTAGGGTGTAGTATTGGGATAGTGGGGTTGTGGTGGGTATTGTGCAGGTTACTTAGATTATTATTTTTAATTTTTTTAGTTTTCTTATTTTTTAAAAGAAGGGAATAATAATTACATATAAATAATAAATTATAATAAAATATCAACTAATTATTATAAATTAATAAAAATCTAAGAAAAAGTCAAATAGCTAGTAAAAGAAATATAATTAAAAACACTAGCTTATTTATAAAAACTTAATTTTAAAATAATATATATTTTTTGTAATCTTTCATTTATTTTTATAAAATTGAAAATAAAACCTACGTTAAAGTGTGACTCTATTTTTTGTAGTTTTCAAATCTTTTAAAATAAACTTACAAAAATAAGGCAAAATTCAAAATATTTAATTTAGATTTTTATAAACTATCTGAGCTCTAAAAATGGTGTTAAACTTAAGTTCGGTCAAAAATTACGTCTCTACACTTCTGTTGTTTCCTTTTTGTTTAGGACATGTTTTTCTATAAATAGGGGATGTAAACCTCATTTTTTGGGGTTTAGACAATATTGTTCACTTTTAGTTCTTGGTATTTTGTGGAATGAACTTGCAACTTTAGCCATTTGATTTTCGGATTTCGTTTTACAAGATTTTGACTTTGAAATTTAGTTGGAGATTTCGGGTTTCTTCTACTCTAATCGTAAGTTCATGAATTCTCTTTATCAAAATATGAATTGTGCTCTTTCAAGCATAAGTAGCTAAATCCACAACTAGGATTGTGGGAACCATGAGCAAATTAACAAAGTATGATTAATAATTAAGTAATTCTTGAATAGTGTCTATGCATGCATTGTTTATTCTTTCTCTTAAAAGTCTTTTTAACGGTGTGCAACGTTATAACTCACCTTGTTGCTATTTGTCGGAGCAAGGAGGTAGTTAAAGAGAAAAGAATTAACAACAGAGATTTAGTGGATGCTATCTAATAGTCTAATGTCAATTGGTGCGAGGGTGAAAACTAAGCCATACATTGATGTGATGTCTAATCTGATGTAGATGTAAGGTTTAGTAAAGTATACACTCGTAGCCGGACAAAGGTGCACAGTGAAATTCCCTACTTGGAGGACCAATCACTTAGGGATACCTTTCATACCAACTTTGCATGTAAAATAATAGGAAAGGATTACTATTACTAGGATTACTGCATTAAGAGCTCGTGGGTAACACATACGCCCTAGTTTCTCTCTCCTTTTGATAACAACGAAGTTTGAATCTTGCTTACTAGTTACTTAACAATCAACAATATACTACCTATTTACACAAAAAAAAAACCCTTTAATTACTTGTTTTTAGAAATAGTTTGACTAAACGGAAATAATCGTTAGTTAAGTTTAAGTTTGAACCATATTCCTCGTGGGATCGACCCCGACTTACAAGTTGGGTTCTTTACTTGATAACGATCGCTTATACTTCTTTAGGGAGGTGTAATTTGAGCGTATCATCTATGAATCTGTGGTAGAAGGATCTTATTTATGGTTATGAGGGCCCCATTTCTATAAATTGGGGACTATAGACATTTAAGAAAAGTTTCCCTTCTTTCATACTTTAAATCTCGCAATATAACTCTATCATAAGAAACTTTTTCAAAATCCTACGTTACACAAATTTAGTTGACGACCTCTCATACTAAAGGTGGTTGAAAAGCTAAGCCTAGATTCTTATTGATAAGTTACTCTCAGCAAAAGTGGTCAGAAAGTAAAAAGATTGTGCAGGGCATGAGAGAAGCCAATTAGTGTGCATTAAGAGTATTGATTCAAAAGAATGCCTCTTTGTTTAGATGACTCGTGCATTGGAGCTAAATGCAAGATGTGCTCTCAGATTCTCTTCATAAAACTTTGTTTCAGATGATGCCCATTATGAGGGGAGTGTGTTTTTGAGAGCTTGGATAGTATTATATATCAAATGTAAGATAGTATGAGATGAAATGTTATAGCCAGTAAAAGTGCTCGGAGTTATACGTTTGCATTTGGAAGTGTAGTAACCTAAAGAAATGGGGACATATATTGAGTAAAGTGTATAGTTGTAGTGATCTACCCAGTAAGCCATTATGAGGAGTTTTCCCTTATGTGTAGGTTAAGGAGTAATAATTTTATATGGATTTCATGATAGAAGGTAGAGGAATAGTTACCAGTTAGGATAAGTTAGAGTATAATTTAACCAAAAGAGAGTTTATGTCAATGTAACACTACATTAGTGAAGGCCAAGTATAGGTATATAATAAAAGAACAAAGTATTCATGAGGTGATAGATGTAAACTGGGTTTATGAATTTGAAAGGACAGCCCCTTGATATTTATAGAGTTATAGAAGTAATTAGGAAAGGATGTGGAGTGAATGGGTAAATTGTACTTAGGTTGTGAAAAAAATTGTGATGATAAACAATAAAGAGGTAGACTGCGAGATAATGATTGACTACTTGTCATGAGGTATTAGTGGGTGATGATGTTAGTTTTAAGGATGAGGAATTAAATTAACTAGTGTGGTATTATAACCCTTAGCTGAGAGAAATGAAGTGTGGCTACGTCATTATATTAACAAGAGCATTAAGAGGTGTACCTAAGATCATAAGTAATAAGACGAGGTACCAATTAAGTTTATGCTTCGTTCTTTCATGATTGCTTAGATAGTTTTTTCAAGTTGTCGGTGTGGAGTAGACTGATGTGAGCATTATTTATTGCCCTTTAGAGGGTGGTCGAAGGGATCATATATAGCCAATGATAAGCCTCTTAAATATAGTTCGAGTTTCCTGTAGTTGTGTAGATGTGAACATATAAAGGTGGCATTTACAGACTAAGAAGCAGAAGTAACACTATTAAGAGTTAGACCAAGTGACTTTATAAGCCATTAAGAAGAGGTTAAGAGAATCATCTAAGAAAGAGGTCTTTGAAGGAATCTTAGTACCTGCAGATGGAGATTCCATAGCGATGATATTAGTTTTTCCCAAGTATTAGTGTAAATGTATCTAGAATAGTGTAGAGATGATGGAATAGATCCATAACTTTAATGTGTCAGCTTCAACATAAAGGGGAGATGATAAGATGAGAAACCAAGTCAAGTGTGGAGAATCATATAATGATGTGTTCATATAGATTTATGGTGTTATATCAATCCATTAACACTCTAGTGTATTCCTCAAAATTTAGTTGTTACTAAATCTTATTGATGTCCCCAATATAAGAATTGTGTTATGACTTATGCCCATACACTTCAAACAGATTCACATTTATGCTCAGTCCCCAAAATGAGGGGCGGAGTCTTTAGCTCATTGATCTCAATCTTACTCCATAAAGTTAAGCATATCTGCCTCTTGATATGAACCTATTCATATAAGCATTCATGTCTCATAATATGCTCAATCTCATGAATTCATGATTTATTCTCAATATCTAGCAACATAATGTTTTATCATCCATATTCTTATTTTAGAATTCTCGAATGAATCATGTTTATGATCTTTCGCCCTAAAGCGATTTCGATTATCGTTCATAGTTAGAGAGTGATGTTGATGACAGTAGTTAAGTAGTGATAGTAGTTAATGTGTCAGCTTCAACATAAGGGGGAGATGATAAGATGAGAAACCAAGTCAAGTGTGGAGAATCATATAATGATGTGTTCATATAGAATTATGGTGTTATATCAATCCATTCACACTCTAGTGTATTCCTCAAAATTTAGTTGTTACTAAATCTTATTAATGTCCCCAATATGAGAATTGTGTTATGACTTATGCCCATGCACTTCAAACAGATTCACATTTATGCTCAGTCCCCAAAATGAGGGGCAGAGTCCTTAGCTCATTGATCTCAATCTTACTCCATAAAGTTACGCATATCTGCCTCTTGATATGAACCTATTCATATAAGCATTCATGTCTCATAGTATGCTCAATCTTATGAATTCATGATTTATTCTCAATATCTAGCAACATAATGTTTTATCATCTATATTCTTATTTTAGAATTCTTGAATGAATCGTGTTTATGATCTTTCGCCCTAAAGCTATTTCGATTATCGTTCATAGTTAGAGAGTGATGTTGATGATAGTAGTTAAGTAGTGATAGAAGAAGAAGGTTAATGTTTCTTATGTTGGTAATGATGGTAATGATGGTATGCTTATTCCATCTAAAGTTATAAAGGTGGAGGGAGGATGAGATGAAGTTTTACTATGAGTAATAGTTAGATGAGAGTAGTTAGTCAATTCATGGTAGTAATGCCTGAAATTTCAAATTGTAGAGATGATGAGAGAATGAGAAATTCTTAGAAATATTAGTTAGTTGGAGTCCATGGATGAGTTATAGTTCTAGGTTTGAATGAGGTGTTGATAACATGTGGAGGAATGCATAATGCATTAGGTGATTCTTGATTAGGGATCGAGGTTGGTTGAATGTGGTGGTAAAGAGTAGTATTTTTGGGATGAGATTCTCTGTAGATGTTTAAAACCCGAATCAGGTGGTTTAGATTAGTGTAAGCATCTCATGTTTAGCACCTTGTCATTTAGAGTTAGGCTTGAACATAGTAAGATCAGCCAGTTCAACTTAGACCTTGGTAAGAGTACTTATAAACTCTTGTAGAAGATGAGTTGCAGCTAATGAGGTGAGGTATTCATAAAGGGGAGCGTGCTTTAGAGGTGTTTCTAGGCTTGAAAGCTAGCAAATGTATTGCTTAAGGCATAGTAGTAATATTCTTACTTCGTGCCCAGATACCCTTGTTTCATGTCAAATAACTTGAGATAGAGTGTGACTCTATTCAAAATCATATTGTTTGTTACTTATGTAATCTGCACTTCTTCAATTGATTTTAGTAAGCCATCTTGCAAATGTTATGCAGCAAAAGCTGACCAGTGGATTCTAGATTCAGGAGCTTCCAACCACATGACCTTTAATAAAGCCTCTTTGACCAATATAAAAACACTACCATACCCAATACTTATCAGTCTTCCAAATGGTTATAAGGTTAAGGTACAAGAGTTTGGTGAAGTAACACTTACCCCTAAGATTATCATACATAATGCCATGCCCCGAGCTACCCTGAGACGCGGACATGGGACCTAGGACCAAAAGTGATCCCAAGCTAACCCTGATGGTATGATCATGAGCATACTAAAGATAATAAACTGATGCGGAAGCTAAATCATAAATAAACTAAAAAGATGGGGAATACCCATAGACTATGACTGAATATATCAAATCTGAGAGTTTAATACAAAAGAAATATCAAATTCAAAATATTAAGCTGAATCTAACTATGTCTGAAATAAGCCTCTAAACTGACTAGAAATGTTGGGACATGCCCCAACTAGATCTCGCATAACTGAAACTAAAGACTAAAAGCTATAAAGATAAACATGTCACTAGTCCTCGAAGAATGAGGACTCACCACTGATGCTGCTGAACTGAAGATCGGGAACCGATCTAAATGTGATTTGGATGCTCAGAACCTGAACCTACATCACAAGAAGATGTAGCGCACATATGCGTCAGTACTTGAAAGGTACTAAGCATACAGGATAGAGTAAAGCTGGAATAACATATAACTGAACAAAGCAATAAAGCAATGAAATAATCTGAAGATGATATAGATACTGAAAATACTGAATACTGAGCTAACTGATGCAATGACCAAATTTATAACATGTTGAGACTGAATACTGACTGTACTGAAATATGGTCAATGTAATAGAGTCTGACTGAATTGTGGGAGCTACTAATAACCGACATAAACCCACATGAGCTAAATGTGGAGTCCGATGTATACGCCCCATCGAGAGGACCCAATATACCCTACCAGAGGTATAGAGGCATGCTGGCGTGATCACTAAACTGATGTTGCCCACAAAGGGGACTTACACCTACGTGGCTCGTAGTTCTGGGACTATATAGGTACGCTGAACCCTAGTCCAACTCGGTATTATGCTACTCCCAATGAATTAAGTGGTTAGCTAGTTATGACTGAATTTTTGTAAATACTGGATAGCTCGAAACTGAACATGCAAACTGAGAATACAACAATTAATCTGATAATGATGCATTAATAACTGAGGCATGTATAACTGAATAATTGAGATATCTAACCTGGCATGTGTAATTCAAGAACTAAATAAATACATAGCTAGGGTTCTGAAATTCATGCAATTAGCTAAGCAATAACATGATAATCTAATTTGGAACATTTAAATAACTAAATCATGATGATCTGTTGAAATTCTAGAAACCCTAGGTCTGTTCATAATCATGGAATCAAGAATCTTACTGAATTCTAGGGAGCTAATGGGCGAAAGGAACCCACTATTGGAATTCCACATACCTGGTGACAAATTCCACGGAGAAATCTTTCGATTTTGGGGCTGGAACTGAAGAAACCTCGTTGCGTTCTTGAACTAGGGTTCTTCACCTTTTTCTCCTATGTTGATTCTAATTTTGTAAGTTTTGATTAATGATTTTGACTAAGGTAAGTTCTAGTTATGTTTCTAGGCTTAAACTGACTAAAACCTCATGATTTAGGGTTTAAACGACGTATCTTAGGGGTTAAATGAAATAGGAAAAGACCAAAAGACGCCTGACTTAGCTGCTGTCAGAGTGACTGACGGACTGGACTAACGGGCCGTCATTTAATCGACGGTCCGTCGATTGGATTCGTAGGTCGAGTCTGCCCGTAGGGTTTCACTATAACGAGCATAACGTTTTACTCGGAGGTCAGAGTTTAGCAAACTCAGTGGCGTTTGAAAGATAATTCAATTATCTATCTAACCATAGTTCATGGGACACATAATTCATTTTGTACTAAGAGTTATGACTATATGAAGTTGACCCATCAATAATTTTTCAACTAACTGGTTGCTGAACCTCATCTACGGTTAGACCTATGGACCGTGGATCGATTGACGGTCCGTTCTAGTCGACCATAGTTTGTGGTTGAGGTTGGGTAAAGGAGGTGTTGATCCACGGACATAGACCTTGGACCGTTGTCTGATCTACGGACCGTGGGTGTGTCCGTGAGTCGAGACTTAGCTGATTTGTTTGAGCCTTTATGGGGAGGGGTTGCAGTGGTGAACCACGGACCACCAGCACGGGCCGTTGTCTGACCTACGGTCCTTGGATGGCAATCCTGGGTTGCACCTGCAACTTCTCAAAATCTACATTTTTGGCCTGATTCAAATACGGGGTGTTACATTATCTCCCACTTGGGACCATTTGTCCTCGAATGAAGACTAAACTAGCTAAAATAGTGGTAGAGGGCTGCAATCCCTACCACTAAACACTGAGAACTGAATTTCTAACTTAATCGAGTTCCAAGAACATGCAAATACGCTGAAAATGCAAGTACAAACTGAAGGAACATGATTCTAAGACTGAATTTACGCATGAATGACTGAAAAACTGAAGAGGAACTATTACCTCAAGCTGGAATGGAATCGGAAGAAAGAGGTGATGATACTTGGACTTCATGGCTATTTCTGCTTCCAAGTAGCTCCCTCTACAGACCGACTCATCCACAAAACCTTGACTGAAGCAACTTCTTTGTTTCTCAACCTTCTAACCTGACAATCGAGAATCTCAATTGGTACATCCTCATATGAAAGGCTATCTTTCACGGCCACACTCTCTAATGGCACTATGGATGCTGGATCACCCACACACTTTTTCAAAGAAAAATGTGAAAGACTGAATGTACTGCTGCTAAGTCTGCTGGCAACTCTAACTCATAAGCCACTTTACCAATACTTTTCAAGATCCGGTAAGGGCCTACATATCTAGGACTGAGCTTCCCTTTCTTGCCAAATCTCATCACCCCCTTCATGGGTGACACATTCAGGAAAACCCCATCATCAACTTGGAACTCTAGTTCCCTTCTTCTCACATCTGGATAAGACTTCTGGCGACTCTGAGCAGTCTTAAGTCTATCTCTAATGAGTTGCACTTTCTCCATAACATCAAGGACCTAATTTGGTCCTATCAAGGCTGCTTCACCTACTTCAAACCAACCAACTGGAGATCTACATCTACGCCCATACAATGCCTCATCAGGGGCCATCTGAATGCTGGAATGGTAACTATTGTTGTAGGCGAACTTAATCAGAGGAAGGTGATCATCCCAACTACCCTTGAAGTCGATCACACAAGATCTCAACATGTTCTTTAAGGTCTGAATGGTACGCTCTGCCTGACCAAGATGAAATGTTGTGCGAAGGTTAACCTGAGTACCAAGACCCTTCTGAAATGACTTCCAGAAATGAGAGGTAAACTGAGGACCTCTATCTGAGATGATAGACAAAGGAACCCCAAGCAACCTCACAATCTCATTAATGTAAAGCTTGGCGTAATCCTCCGCCGAATCTGTAGTCTTGATCGCCAAAAAGCGAGAAGAATTAGTAACCCTATCAACAATCACCCAAATGGAGTCATGTTGTTTGCGAGTCCGAGTACAAGGTAAACCTGTGATGAAGTCCTGTTGATTACTTCCCACTTCCAAGTAGGAATGTCAATCTCTTGAGTCATACCTCTTGGTTTCTAATGTTCTACCTTGACTTGCTGGCAATTGGGGCACTTAGCCACAAAATTTGCTATATCTCTTTTCATACCATTCCACCAATCGACTTCCGGCAGATCGCGGTACATCTTAGTGGCGCCTGGATGAATAGAATATCTGGAATTGTGGGCTTCTGCGAGAATATGCTGTCTCAATTCACCCACATCAGGAACACACAATCTACCTTGATAGCGAAGTACACCATCTCCCCCTTGGGAGAAAACCTCCACTCTCTGATTATGGACTGAACCCTTAAGTTCAAGCAAGATTGGATCACTATCTTGCTTTTTCTTAACCTCTACTACCAAAGAAGATTCTGCCCCATTCTGAACCTTTACACCACCATCTAATATGCTCATAAGACGAACTCCTAGGCGTGCAAGTCTGTGAATATCCTTTGCTAGCTGTCTCCTTTCTTCCTCAACATGTGCTACATTACCCATGGATAATCTGCTAAGAGCATCTGCTACTACATTCGCCTTACTCGGATGGTAATCCACACTCATATCATAATCTTTGGGGAACTCAAGCCACCTTCTTTGGCAAAGATTCAACTTTTTCTGGGTGAATACATACTGGAGGCTCTTATGGTCTGTGAACACATCTACATGAACACCATACAAGTAGTGTCTCGAAATCTTGAGTTCAAACACCACTGCTGCAAGCTCGAGTTCATGAGTTGGATAATTCTTATCATGTGCCTTAAGTTGTTTGGAAGCATAGGCTATAACCTTACCTCGCTGTATCAACACACAACCTAGGTCGACCCTGGATGCATCACAATAGATCACATAACCATCTGAACCCTCTGGTAGAGTAAAGACAAGAGCTGTAGTCAACCTAGTTTTCAGTTCTGCAAAGCTTTTCTCACAATCATCTGACCAGTGGAACTTAACCTTCTTCTGAGTCAACCTAGTCAATGGTGAGGCTATGGATGAAAATCCTTCCACAAACCTTCTGTAATAACCTACTAGACCCAAGAAACTTTTGATATCTGTAGCAGAGGTAGGTCTGGGCCATTGTTTCACTGCTTCTATCTTCTGGGAATCGAATCGAATTCCTTCATTAGACGCAATATGCCCAAGGAAGGCAACTGATTGTAACCAAAACTCGCACTTGTTAAATTTTGCAAATAACTGGCAATCATTGGGAATTTGCAGAACAACTCTCAAATGACCCACATGTTCTTCCTCATTCCTAGAGTAAATGAGGATATTATCAATACAGACGATCACGAACAAGTCCAAGTACTGCTTGAACACTCTGTTCATCAAATCCATGAAAGTTGCATGAGCATTGGTTAGTCCAAATGACATGACTACAAATTCATAATGACCATGCCGAGTTTTGAAGGCTGTCTTCGGAATGTCGCTATCTCTGACTTTAAGATGATGATAACCTGATATGAGGTCTATCTTTGAAAAATGACTAGCACCCTGAAGTTGGTCAAACAAATCATCAATCCTGGGGATGGGATAGTTATTATTGGTTGTGACTTTGTTCAACTGCCTACAATCAATGCACATTCTGAGAGAACCATCTTTCTTCCTTACGAACAACACTGGTGCACCCCATGGCGAAAAACTAGGTCTGATGAAGCCCCTATCTAGAAGGTCTTTCAACTGCTCTTTCAATTCCTTAAGCTCAGCTAGAGCCATCGTATAAGGAGGAATAGAGATAGGCTGGGTATCTGGAACGAGATCAATTCCAAAGTCTATTTCCCTTTCGGGAAGAACTCCGGGAAGATCTTCTGGAAACACTTCTGGAGACTCACTAACTACAGGAACTGACTTAAGAGTTGGGGTTTCGGAGCTAAAATCCTTAACCCGAACTAGATGATAGAGATAACCCTTAGAGATCATCTTTCTAGCCTTAACGTAAGAAATGAATCGACCCATAGGCGCTAAGCTACTACCCTTCCATTCTAGGATTGGTTCGTCTGGAAACTGAAAAACGAACAATCCTAGTTCTACAATCGACTGAGGCATAACAGGAGTGTAACCAATCCATGGCTATAATGACATCGAAATCTACCATTTCTAACTCTACAAGATCTGCTAAGGTGACTTTCTGGGAGATTGTGACAGGGCAATTTTTGTATACCTGTCTAGCTATAACTGGGTCACCGACTAGAGTAGAGACTGAGAAGGGTTCTGAGAGAATTTCTGGGCTAACACTGAATTGGACTGCTATATAAGGAGTTACAAGAGAAAGAGTAGCACCTGGATCTAATAAAGCATAAACATCAATATCAAAGACTCGTAACGTACCAGTGACTACATCAGGAGAATCTTCCTGATCTTGACGAGCCTGAAGAGCATAAAGCCTGTTTTGGCGCTGTCCGCTATCGGTACCAGAAGAGTTACCCTAATGAGTTGGGTGACCTGCTGATGCTGTTGAACTTGTATAATGAGCTCTACCATTATTTCCTCATTGACCTTGTCTTGAAGGACAATCCTTCAATCTATGACCAGACTGACCACACGCAAAACATTTTTCCTTACCTGCAAGGTACTCGCCTGGATGGTTCTTACTATATTTCGGGCAAGTTGGGTAGGTTTTGGTGACTGAAACACTACCTTAAGACTTAGAGCCTGACACCCTACCTTTCTGATCATTACGAAACCTGGGGTATTGAACACTAGCTGATGAAGGGGCTGGAGTCGAAGACTTCTGCTGAAATTACGAGCGATTTCCACCACCCGATTTCTGTTGGAATACTCATAGTTACCTGTTCTTTCTTTCTTAGACTCCTTAGCTTGTTCCCTAAGCTTATCACCCTCAACCTGCTGAGCATGAGTCATGAGCCTAGAGATGTTCATGTCTCCCAACAACATAGCATTCCTACACTTGGTTTTCACCAAGTCTGACACTACATACAAAAACTTATTCATCTGAGCCCTGGAATCAGCAACCATGTGAGGACCATACCCAGAGAGTTGGTTAAACTTGAGCCCATACTCTTGGACAATCATGTTACCCTGCCTTAAGTTCATAAATTCCTGGGCCCTTTCTCTCTCAACTCTATGGGGAAAAACCTGTCTAGAAAGGTTTCCCTGAAACATTCCCAAGTAATAGGAGTAGCATCTGTACCCGTGTTCTCCTTCCACTGAGTATTCCAGATATGATCTACATCCTTGAGTTGGTAAGATGCTAACTCAACCCGATCATTCCCAGTGACCTGCATCACCTCAAAGATCTTCTTGATCTCATCCAAGAAATTCTGGGGATCTTCACCAGTCTGTGATCCTAAGAACTCTGGAGGATTCATCCTAACAAAGTCACGGACCCTTGCAGCTGCTGATCCACCATTTGCATTTACAGGAGCTTAAACCCGTTGATTGTTCTGGTTAGCGACACTCTAAGCCAACATTTGAATGACATTCCTGAATTCAGCATTTGAGACTTGTTGATCTGGAACTGGAGGAGCTGCGATTGCGTTCCTGGCATTCACATTCCTGGCATAAGCTCTACGAGGAGGCATGATCGCTGAAATGTAGAATGTCGAGTTAGAATAGAATTAGATCATACCTTACGCAAGATAAGAATATCAAGAAAGTGAAGTTTTCCTAAAATACTTCATAGCCTCCCTCTCATTAGATGTGGTGCACTTCACACCCATGAAAAAGACTCTACTTAGTGCGGCTTTTCAAACATCCTAGGACAGTTAAACCTAGTGCTGTGATACCAAGTTTGTCACGCCCCGAGCTACCCCCGAGAAGCGGACACGGGACCTAGAACCACAAGTGATCCCAAGCTAACCCTGCTGGCATGATCATGAGCATACTAAAGATAATAAACTGATGTGGAAGCTAAATCATAAATAAACTGAAAAGATGGGGAATACCCATAGACTAAAACTGAATATATCAAATCTGAGAGTTTAATACAAAAGAAATATCAAACTCAAAATACTAAGCTGAATCTAACTATGTCTCAAATAAGCCTCTAAACTGAATAGAAATGTTGGGACATGCCCCAACTAGATCTAGCAAAACTGAAACTAAAGACTCAAACCGATAAAGATAAACATGTCACTAGTCCTCGAAGAATGAGCACTCACCACAGACGCTGCTGAACTGAAGATCGGGAACCGATCTAAACGTGATCTTGGCTGAGAACATTAACCTACATCACGAGAAGATGTAGTGCACGTATGCGTCTGTACTTGAAAGGTACTGAGCATGCATAATAGAGTAAAGCTGGAATAACATATAACTGAACAAAGAAATAAAGCAATGAAATAATCTGAACATGATATAGATACTGAAAATACGGAATACTGATGCAATGACCAAATTTATAACATGCTGAGACTGAATACTAACTGTACTGAAATATGGTCAATGCAATAGAGTTTGACTGAACTGTGGGAGCTACTAATAACCGACATAAAACCACATGAGCTAAATGTGGAGTCTGATCTATACGCCCCATCGAAAGGACCCAATATACCCTGCCAGAGGTATAGAGGCATGCTGGCGTGATCACTAAACTGATGTTGCCCACAGAGGGGACTTACACCTACGTAGCTCGTAGTTCTAGGGCTATATGGGTACGCTGAACCCTAGTCCAACTCGGTATTATGCTACTCCCAATGAATTAAGTGGTTAGCTGGTTATGACTGAATTTCTGTAAATACTGGATATCTCGAAACTGAACATGCAAATTGAGAATACAATAATTAATCTGATAATGATGTATTAATAACTAAGGCATGTTTAACTGAATAACTGAGATATCTAACCTAGCATGTGTAATTCAAGAACTAAAGAAATACATAGCTAGGGTTCTGAAATTCATGCAATAAGCTGAGCAATAACATGATAATCTGATTTGGAACATTTAAATAACTAAATCATGATGATCTGTTAAGAATCTAGAAACCCTAGGTCTGTTCATAATCATGGAATCAAGAATCTGACTGAATTCTAGGGACCTAATGGGCGAAAGGAACCCACTAGTGAAATCCCACATACCTGGTGAGGAATTCCATAGAAAAATCTTTTGATTTCGGGGCTTGAACTGAAGAAACCTCGTATCTTGATTCTAATTTTCTATGTTTTGATTAATGATTTTGACTAAGGTAAGTTTTAGTTGTGTTTCTAGGCTTAAAACTACTAAAACCTCATGATTTAGAGTTTAAACGACGTATCTTAGGGGTTAAATGAAATAGGAAAAGACCAAAAGACCCCTGACTTAGCTGCTGTCGGAGTGACCGATGGACTGGACTGACGGGCCGTCATTCAATTGACGGTCCGTCGATTGGATCCATAGGTCGAGTCTGCCCGACAGGGCTTCACTAAAACGAGCATAACCTTTTACTCGGAGGTCATAATTTAGTAAACTCGGTGGCGTTGAAAAGATAATTCAATTATCTATCCAACCATAGGTCATGGGACACATAATTCATTTTGTGCTAAGAGTTATGACCATCTCAAGTTGACCCATCAACAATTTTCAGCTAACTAGTTGCTGACCTTCATCTACGGTCAGACCTACGGACCGTGGATCGATTGACGGCCCTGCTGGTTGACCGTAATTTGTGTCAGAGGCTGTGTAAAAGAGGTGTTGATCCACGGACATAGACGACGGACCGTTGTTTGATCTACGGACCGTGGGTCTGTCCGTGAGTCGAGACTTAGCCGATTTTTCTGAGCTTGGCTGGGGAGGGGTTGCTGTGGTGAACCACGAACCACCAGCACGGGCCGTGGATGGCAATCGTGGGTTGCACCTGCAACTTCTCAAAATTTGCATTATTGGCCTGATTCGAATACGAGGTGTTACACATAAGGTGTTGTATGTTCCCTCTTTCAGATACAATCTGGTTTCCATTCACTCTTTAAATGTTCAACTCAATTCCATTGTGTTATTTACTAATTCTTCCTGCATATGGCAGGCCCCTTCAATGAAGAGGCCTCAGGAGATTGGTAGTAGCAGACATGGACTGTATTACCTGTGTTCAAAGTGCTTGAACAGGAACAGGGTTAATTCTAAGACATATCCCATTTCCTCTTGTAATTGCATTTGTACTTCAAGTTACAGTTCTAGTTCTTGTTTTTCTAATTCACTATCTTTGCATTCAGTTGTAGACAGCTCATTTTTACTTCCTTGTAATAAGAATGTTTCTCTTCAAACTGCATGTGATGAAGCTGTTTTCCTCATACAGCCCAGTCTGAGTCACAATATGCTCTAACTCTGTAGTCACTGTTTTTCGACATAAAAATACCAAGGGTAGGGTCCTTTTTTAGATATCTAAGTAGGTGAATAGTAGCTTGAAGATGAGGCTCTCTTGGATCCTGCATAAATTGACTAAGGTGCTGAACACTATAGGCAATGTCCAGTCTGGTATTTGTGAGGAAGTTCAACTTCCCTATCAACTTTCTGTAATAAGAGGGATCAGGAAGAGGAGGACCTTCGTTTGCTTTAAGTTTGACATTTGGATCAAGTCGGGAGGAAAAACATGTGTAGTCGAACAGATCATATTCTTTATGTAAGTCCAAAGCAAACTTCCTTTGTGAAATGAGGACACCATCAGTAATATATAGGATTTCCATGCCGAAGAAGTAATTCAACTTCCCCAAATCTTTGATCTTAAAGGTTTCATGGAGGAAAGACTTCAGGTTCTCTATTTCCAAAGAATTTGCCCCAGTAAAGATTACATCATCTACATATACAGCTACAAAAATGGTAGAAGAATTGGTCTTCTTATGGAAGAGAGAGTAGTCATTTTCTGAGTGTACATAACCTCTGATTGAAAGTGCCTCTGCCAACTTAGCATACCACTGCCTGCTGGCATGCTTCAACCCATAAAGAGACTTGTTTAGCCTACATACCAATCCTGGTTTATCAAGACCAAGACCCCGAGGTGCCTCTATGTAAACTTCCTCATGCAAATCTCCATGGAGAAAAACATTATTTACATCTAATTGAAAAAACATCCCAGCCTCTCTTTACAACACTAGCAATCAATGATCTAACAGTAGTCATCTTGACAATAGGGGAAGAAGTCTCTATATAATCTACTCCTGCTCTTTGAGTATAGCCTTTGACAACTAATCTGGCTTTAAACCTCTCAATGCTACCATCAGCCTTGTGCTTTACTTTGTAAACCCATTTGCATCCTATGGCTTTCTTCCCTTCAGGTAAAGGAACCAGATCCCATGTGTGGTTGGCATGTAATGCTTCATATTCTTGTGTCATGGTTGTTTGCCATGCAGGATTGAAAATGGCCTCCTCAAATGATGATGGTTCACTATCATTGCAAAGATTGTTAACCAATTGCTGACTAGTTAATGTTAGGACATCAGGAGCAATGTGACTATGTCTACAAAATAGTGAACTGAGGGATAATGGCGTGGAACAAGTTGTTTGTTTGGGTGTAGGACATAGATAATCTTGTAGGTAGATAGGTACTTTTTGTTTTCTAAGAGATCTCCTTTGAGGTTGAGAAGGTTTTATTTCAGGTGCATTATCATTGGGGGAGTAAGGAGGTGTAATAGTGGCAGGACCAAAATTTGAGGTTACAACACTAGTGTTCCCTTGATTATCATAGACAGGTATAGTAGTAGGTAACACATCATCAATGAATACATTTGCTGATTGTGCAGATTTGGACACAAATTTAGAAACAACGGGAAAGGAAGACCCCTTTGGAGACAAACTAAAAGGAAACACATGCTCATCAAACACAACATCTCTAGAAATATGCAGTCTTTTTGTGGCGAGGCTTAATACCTTGTAGCCTTTTGTTGCAAATGGATATCCAATGAAGATGTGTGGTGTGGTTTTGGGGTCAAACTTATCTCTGTGGACCTTAGGTATAGTAGGAAAACAGAGACATCCAAAAGCTCTCAATTCAGAATAATGTGGTTTCTTATTGTGAAGGATTTCAAATTGACATTTGTTTTTCAGGGTAGTGGTGGGTAGTCTATTTATGATGTGTGTTGCTATTAGGATGCATTCTCCCCAATACTTTAGGGGTATTTTTTATTGAAACATCAATGCCCTAGCAGTCTCAAGAAGGTATTTGTGTTTTCTCTCAATAATGCCATTTTGTTGGGGTGTATAAGGGCATGTTTTCTGATGAATTATTGCTTTGGCTTGAAAGTATTTTGTGGCTTCAGTGTTGGAAAATTCTAGGCCATTATCAGACCTAACAGATTGAATGGTAGTCTTAAATTGGGTTTCAATCAGAGAAATGAATGTTTTGATAGCTTGTAGGGCATTGCTTTTGCAGCTTAATAAATGTTTCCAAGTAGACCTGCTAAAGTCATCCACTATGGTAAGGGAATATTTGTAATTGTCATGTGTTGGAGTATGATAAGGCCCCCAAAGGTCAATGTTAAGTAGTTCAAAAATTTTGGTACTTTCAGTGGTTCTGGTGGGGAATGGAAGCCTATTTTGTCTGGCCATGGGGCATATAGTGCACATGAAAGGTTGTTTTGAAGAAAATTGTACAAGAATAGAGGATATACTCTGCATTTTAACAAAAGGAACATGTCCAAGTCTATTGTGCCATAACAAGTCTACATTATTTTCATTAGATGAGCAAGGAAGAGCAGACCGAAGGAAAACACCTTCATCACATGCAGTTTGAAGAGAAACATTCTTATTACAAGGAAGTAAAAATGAGTTGTCTACAACAGAATGCAAAGATGGTGAATTAGAAAAACAAGAACTAGAACTGTAACTTGAACTACAAATGCAATTACAAAAGGAAATGGGATATGTCTTAGAATTGACCTTGTTGCTCTTCAAGCACATTGAACACAGGTAATACAATTTATCTCTGCTACTACCAACTGTCATTTTGTTAGGACCAAGCTGCAGGAAGGTCTCATTGCGTTGCATCATGTTACCACTGTGAATCAACTGGCAGACATTCTCACTAAAGCCCTCACAGGGGTGTCTCATCTATCCATTCTCCTCAAGTTGGCAGTATGTTCCTCCCTTCCGACTTGAGGGGGGTTATTGAAGTATTAGAGTAGTTGTAGCTTAAAGTAGCTAACTATATATTCTGTATAGTCAGCTAATGTGATTCGTCGGTTAGAAAGTTGTTATTTTGTTAGGAGTAGTTACAGAATTAGCTTCATACTACATGTATATATATAAACCTTACTTGTGGTAGATAATTCAATATACAGTTTTCATTTTTTCAAATTGTTTCCTCATTCCTTCAACAATGGAGTCGACTACTCCATTTAAGCTCAACATTGAGCTGGATTGATTTTGACAAGGTTCATAGTCGGATTTTGTGGAATATAAAAACCTGCTTTATTCCTTCAAGTTTCATAGTATATAAGGTTGACGACTATAAGTTTAATCAACTATCCAAATATACTCCACTTTTCATAGACAATTCAGGAATTCCGATGCTAATAGCAAAACACATGTCCTAAGTTGTGAGTTTAATAACCATTGCTTCATAGAAGACGATTAACTCAACAACAACCCTTACACATGGATTAGCCAAATGGGGCTACTTTATTTTAGTCTTTGATATATTCCTCTTATCAGATATTCTCATTAACATGTAAAGACTATTCCCAGTCAAAAGCATTCATCAAAATTGAAGCTACTAAAAGTACTCGTAACATCCATGCTTTTGTCGGTAAATCCCATGATCTAATTCTGTAAAGAAGCTCTTTTCATGTGTTTCTGTTGATTTTTAAAAAATGCAGTTTGTTGCATCAATGAGTCCATCAAAATTCACTCAAATGCATCAGATTTTCCACTTTAATTATGCGCCAAATGCACCTGGTTTGTTCTCTTAAATTTATGCCCAAATGCACCCAATTTTTTTTACTTAAAATAAGGCCTCAATGAGTGCATTAAAGCTGAAAATAAGTGCACCAAAATGCAAAATTCACAAGTCAAATGACACCAAACAACTATAATGGTAAAGGATAACTACAACCAAACTTTTCAATATGTAAACTAAACATAACTGGTTAACCAAATTAACATAATACACCAAAAGCTAAAAAGTTCTACTATTACATAAACCAAAGGTTTTCCAAGCACAATGTTCTATTGTTTATTTTGTTTTGTGAAAGAAAGTAACAACGAAAATAGACCAAGATGCGCTATCTAGGTGTGAATGTAGTAAATTAACTATAAAAATCATATGATAAAAAATGAGGAAATGGTGACAGTTTATGTAGATCTAAGTGAACAGAGTCGGGGGGGGGGGGGGATGTTATTCAGGTAATTTCATACAAAATTCGATGATTTTGGACTTAACATGTTAGGCATCTATTTCTGTTATTTTCAACGGGGTTAAATCAGACGGAACAAAGTGTCCATTCATGTGTGAATGCCACTAACTAAAGCTACAAAATTTTCCTACGCATAAATAACACGAGAAGTTGGTACTCGATTTATTAGAATAGAGGAACATTGAGAAGTTTGTCATATTGAAAGTTCATTATCAGATGGTCTTTTAAATAGAAGAATGTTGAAGCATATATGGACTATGTCTTAGTCGGATCTAATAGAGATGAGTGATTAAATACAGATTTGGCAGTACATCCGTTGCATACTGAATTCTAGTAAACTTCAGCAAAAAAAAAAAAGTAAGAATTTCTGGAAAAGTCTCACCAAAATCTACTAATCACAAACATGTAACATCACATGTTAAGAGCACAAGGTTTTAATGTGTATTATAAAATTTCATATGAAAAAGAAAGTAGATTAGAGGATTTTTACAAAGGTGTTAACAGTAAAAAGGAATCAAGTATTACCAATGTTGAGATGGACGTAAGTGAATATCCTGTTAGAATTACTGCAAACATAATTACATTTGTAAGCTATATAGGGCAAAGAATGTGGTTGTAGCAACGGGGTGTTATTTTGACCCTTTGAACAAATAACAATCCCTATATTTTATTGTTCAAGGGGAAGGACCAACTTTAATGAGTGTCCCCTATACACGTTAATTTGCAGTAAGCAGTTCAACTCGAATATGTTCCAGATGAACTATGTAAATCATATTTTCCAGTTTATGTTAAAGAGATGAATTGTAAGAAACGATGTATCAATGTTAATGTGAGAATGACAGATTTTTGTAGCAAATTAAGAACATAGAGATTCAGAGAGAAGTAGTGGGAGGGTGTCGCCTGATGAGGCCACAATTTGGACTCATTTAGGGCTATATTTTGATAGAATTAGTGTCTTCAAATGCATAATTTGTCTCAATATATGATGAAAATCCCTATGTTTTAGGTATTTGGAGTTTAAGGCAAAGCATGGACACTACTTGGAAAGAAAGAACAAGGCGGCTGAAAAGAATGAAGAAATGAAGGCCTGAAGATCGCCGAGCCTAGTTGGTGAGTCACCAATCGGCCTGGAGATCGCCTTTTGTTCAAGTGCGCTAAGACCTGAAGGAAAAGGTCAAGTTGGCGATGCAATGGGGTAGTCGGCGTGTCGCCGAACAGTTCTGTGAAGCAGTACCATATCACCAAACGACTCAAAATGCGAACAGGCTAAAGGCTAGAGCAGGAAGGCGATGAAATCGACCAAACGGCGGATCGATGAATGTATTGGCAATCCCGACTAACTTCACTGAAGTGTCCTTCGCAACACATTTTCAAACACTATAAATGCTTGTTTAAATTTCTAGCTTAGTATCATATCACTATTATTCTTAGAACTTTTTACAGTTTTTAGAGAGTTTATGTTTTAGAGGGTTTTGGAGACTTTATTTAAGACCTTGAAGATTCAAATTGTTTCAACTCCAAGAAATTGGACTTAGGTCTCGAAGATTCTTCACTCTTGACGTGTTTTATGACTTAATCATTCATACCCAGTTGATGGAAGCTGATATTGGTATAAATTTTTATCTCTGTTACATGTCTAGCTAAAACCCCAATTTTTGGGGTGTGATTTTGTGAATATGGGTTAGATTATTTGTTGGGTTTGGCTTGTTGATGGTTTATTTGTTGTTTAAATGTGATTTTGTTTAGTAGTTGTGTATGAACTTAATGGATTTGTAGTTGCAAATACGGTTTCATCTTAGTGTTTTTGGCTTGCTCGAGAGAGAGGTCGTAAAACTAAGACTACTAAATTCATAGCCGGTGGTATTAAGTCGACATAGGTTCAGCTCGAGAGAATGAATCCTACTCCTTCTCCCACACATTCAGCTCGAGAGTGTTAATGGGCTAAGGTGGATGATGTGCTTAAAGTGGCAACTCGGTGTTAGAGAGAAACCGAGTCGATTCGGGGTAAGTTGCTCGAGATAGAATTTACCCCCACTATAGTCTAGACTAGTCACAAATATTCAACAATTTACTATCAAAATCATGTACCCGATAGTTTAGTTTATCCCGTATTCCTATCACATCCCAAGAATCCCGTCTCTCTATCTAGTTCTCATATATTTTCGTTGCTTGTAGTTGTTAATTAATACAAAAAACTCCATTGATAATTGACGCTTGCGTCACCCCTATTAGATTTAGTATGCTTATATTCGATAATGTCTATAGCTATCACTACTTAAAACTAAATTTTATTTTTCTATTAATTCTCAAAACCACTCCCTTGGGACACTTGTACGATCGTAGACACTCGAATTGGAAGTTGTGTCTTGATTACGCAAACATCATCGCCTCATAAGATTCTTATCAGTTTGACTTTTAATCTAGAGAGTAGTAGAACATTGACATGGTGGGGATCTTAAAGGGCCATAATATAGGTTGACGAACAAATTCAGATTGTGCATTGACAAAAGCATAAAGTAAATAGGTGGGAACTTACAACTCTTGCACGGTGGCGAACAATTCTGCCGAAAGGTAAATCAATATTGATGTATGTTTTGCTAGAGAAGGATCAAGGCTGATGAGAATAATCTGCACACAATGCAAAAACGATAAAACTGAGTGAAGGGGAAGGTGGTTTTGAATAAGGAAGAAGTTTGGCGATCCGAATGTAAGAGGACATACATGTTTTTCTTTTTCTGAAATTGGATGTTGGCCGAGACAGTGTCATCTTCGCTGAATGGTCTTAAAGAATGGAAAACATAAGGCGCATTTGTTCACAATTTGATTTTATGTGCGTCTGTTCAGAATGTGAGATTTTGGAGACAAGACTCTTCTCTAAGGGGTTTACTCGCCAGGTTGTAGGGCTGGAAAAGAGAGCAGTGGGAATTTTAGTTTGGGGCATTTTAGTAATTTAACATTCAATTTAGAAGTTTATGTTTTTAAAGTAATATAGATATAGATAAATGTAACCTTGATTTTTTTAATTCTACTTCTGAAAAATGATACATTTATATATTTTAAAATAATTTAACTATAGATTCTCATTTTTTTATATTTACAATTACAAAAATTTAACATATTTTCTTATTTGCAGAATGATGTTGAAACAATCACAGTAACCGAAAAATTGGCTAGGAGGAAGAGAAGTCTAGTTACTACCAAAGCAATAGCAAATACTTTGGTTGACTATGTAATTGTACCTTCTAAAGGTGCGGCAAACCTTTACACTATTAAACTAAAAAAGGTTAGTACATTTGATTTCTAATACTATTTCTTTGTAAAAGACACTAATATTGTTAGACATTTCTATAGTATATTCATTTATCTGGCTTTTTATTATTACGATAGTGAAATATTATTTTAAAAATGAGGTACAATACAACATAACATGAAAAATCAATTCTAAAAAATTGTGGTTGTTATAGTAGAAGGTTGTAAATGAGATGTTTAGTAAATGGAGAGGCTTGACTATTTTAATATTTCATTATGTACTCAAATAATAGAATGAAGACCAAGTGATTCATATGGACTTAATCGCAAATATTATGCCATGCAACATGGATGAAAAGCTGAAAGGAGACAACGTCAAAATTGAAGATGTGGAACGGTAATATAAGTTCTTTGAAAAAAAAAATCATTTTATTTGAATATTGAGTCTTACTACTTTCCTAAAGTAAACTCACATTTATCTATTTATCTAATAATATTATTTTTTTATAAAGAAGAAAGAATAGTTGCCTATATGATTTTCACATTATGAAGATCTCTAGGCAAACCCTTAACTAATACATTCAACAAGCTCACAAGAGTTCTTCATTTAGTACTTGCACATTTATTGTTATTTACTTGTGTTTGTAATTTCTAAGTCTAATTTAGATCATATGTATTAAACAAATGATTAGTTTCATCTTGATATAAAAAATCAGTTGAATGTATGTTTCAGATTTAGTTTTATATTGATATAAAAATCAGTTTAACATATGCCCTTCTATTTATGTCTATTTCACTTAGAACTCATATATTTCTATTTGCGAAAAGATTTTTTCAATGACTCTATCAGAGACATCAATTCTATTTCCAACTTTAAGGGAAGTAAAACTTGTTTTTTTTAAAATATTCGTAATTTGGACATCAATTTTCGACTTTAGCGAAAATTCCTTTACTCATAGACTTCATAGATAGGTTAGTTTATCCAGAAAAGGGTCAAAATTGGACCTACATTATCTCAAAAAGGCCTAAATATAATTTTCCTCTATTAATTGTTCTAATAGTTTTATATCTTCCATAGATTTTATCCAATATTGTAAATATTCGTAATTCATTTTAATCTGAATTTATTTCTAATAAATCATACCATTCTATTCTTTCGTAGTCTAAATCATGTAAGTCTATTTCATACCATTGTTGGTTCAATATATCTTCTGGTTCATTATTATATATTTTTTCCCATATGATTCTTCTTAATTCAATTATTTTTATATCTTTAAGTATATATAATATTAAAGTTTCATAATTTTTTATCATTTCATTATGAAGGTAAGTAGTCATGTTCTTTATTATGCAGATTTTTTATTTTAAATTATTTCTTCCTATCATATTCATAATTGATTAAATTCATATTAGATCATTATGAACTAGATTATTTTTATCATGTTTTCCTGTCACTACTAGCATCGTACTTTAGCGGATACTTTCTTCTTATCAG
>NC_064286.1:33491468-33499492 GCF_019186545.1 Solanum stenotomum | reverse complement strand
TCGTTGTTTTGTTCGGGGTTTGAGACTACAGTTGCGGATTGAGACTCAGTCTTTAGTCTCAGCGGGCCGCTCATTTCTAGATGTAGTAGACCATGCCCGCACTATCGAGCAGCTCCGTCGCGAGGCCCAAGGGGGCAGCGGCAAGAGAGCTAGATAGGAAGATAGCCATGATAGGCGTCGTTTCAGACCCCGAGAGTCTTATGATAGATCTCAGCAGAGGTTTCAGTCGGGTCAGTCTAGTAGCCCCTTCCAGGCTTCTCTCCAGGCATCGGAGGGTGATCAGCACCGCCATTTTGGTTTTAGTGCCGATCCTAGTCGGGGCCGAGATAGTTCACAGATGGGTTCTTCTGGCCGGGGTAGCCGACCTCCAGCTCTCAGTCGACAGTCCCAGGGCTGTCATTGGGCCCGCGAGTGTCCCCATCGCAGGTTAGCCTTACCCGCTCCACAGGCAGCTAGGCATGCGCCAGCACCTCCAGCTAGAGGCAGAGGCCAGGGACAGGACCATAGGGGTGGTCACCAGGGTATACGGGGTGGTCCCCGAGGAGGCAGATTAGGGGGCAGATCTGATCCACAGGGTAGGGGAGTCCAGGCCCACTTTTATGCAGCTCCAGCTAGAGCAGATGCTGAGACCTCGGACGATGTGATCACAGGTACAGTGTTATTATGCCATCAGCCCGCATCCGCCTTATTTGATCCAGGCTCTACTTATCCCTATATATCTATTTATTGTGCTCCTCGATTGAGTATGATCCCAGAGCTATTGGTTGAGCCGTTGCGTGTTTCAACCCCGGTAGGTGATTCTTTAGTAGTGGATCAGGTATTTAGATCCTGTGTGGTGACTATTTAGAGGCGAGACACTAGGGTTGATCTTATTTTGCTTGATATAGTGGATTTTGATTTGATTTTGGGTATGGATTGGTTATCTCCCCACCATACGGTCTTGGATTGCTACGCTAAGACCGTTACTTTAGCCATGCCTGGTATTCCACCAGTGGTGTGGCAGGGCTCTTGTAGTCGCACGCCAGTTGGGATGATATCTTTTGTTCGGGCCCAGAGGTTGATGGCTAGCGGGTGTTTGGCTTATTTAGCTTATGTTAGAGATGTTAGTAGGGAGGGTCCTACCGTTGATTCAGTACCTATTATTCGAGAGTTTACAGATGTGTTTCCTGCCGATCTGCCTGGTCTCCCTCCTGATCGTGACATTGACTTTTCTATTGAAGTAGAGCCGGGCACTAAGCCCATTTCTATACCACCGTATCGTATGGCCCCCGTAAAGCTCAAGGAGCTCAGTGTTCAGATTCAGGATCTCTTAGATAAGGGATTCATTCGGCCTAGTGTATCGCCTTGGGGTGCCCCAGTCCTCTTCGTGAAGAAGAAGGACGGTAATGCGATTGTGCATCGACTACAGGCAGTTGAACAAGGTGACGGTGAAGAACCGTTACCCCATGCCTAGGATTGATGATCTATTTGACCAACTTCAGGGTGCCGTGGTATTTTCTAAGATTGATTTAAGATCCGGCTACCACCAGTTGAGGATTAGGGCAGCGGACGTCCTTAAAACTGCATTTAGGACTCGTTATGACCATTATGAGTTCTTGGTGATGTCGTTTGGGTTGACTAATGCCCCTGCTCCCTTCATGGACTTGATGACACGTGTGTTCAGGCCATACCTTGATTTATTTGTCATTGTCTTCATTGATGACATACTGGTATACTCGCGGAGCCGGAGTGAGCATGAGCAACATTTGAGGATAGTGCTCCAGACTTTGAGAGATCAGCGGCTTTATGCCAAGTTCTCAAAGTACGAGTTTTGGCTTGAGTCTGTAGCCTTCTTGGGGCATGTGGTGTCCAAGGAGGGTATTAGGGTTGATCCGGCGAAGATTGATGCTATTTGTGATTGGCACAGGCCCACCTCTGTGACTGAGATTCGTAGCTTCGTCGGATTGGCAGGCTACTATAGGCGTTTTGTTGAGGGATTTTCTACTATAGCAGCGCCTTTGACTCGGTTGACTCGCCAGAATGTTCCGTTTGTGTTGTCGGAGGAGTGTGAGAGGAGCTTTCTGAGGCTTAAGGAGTTGCTTACCACCGCTCCTATATTGACTCTTCCAGTTGAGGGCGAGGGATTTACTGTTTATTGTGACGCATCCGGCATTGGTTTGGGTTGTGTACTGATGCAACAGGGTCGCGTTATTGCTTATGCGTCGAGGCAGCTTAAGTCGCATGAGCGCAACTACCCTACTCATGAGTTAGAGTTGGCGGCGGTGGTTTTTGCGCTTAAGATTTGGAGGCATTACCTGTATGGAGTTCGATGCGAGATCTATACTGATCACAGGAGCCTTCAGTACATTATGAGCCAGAGAGATCTTAATTCGAGACAGCGTCGTTGGATTGAGCTCCTGAAGGACTATGACCTCTCTATTCTCTACCATCCAGGCAAGGCAAATGTAGTAGCGGACGCCTTGAGTCGAAAGGCAGTGAGTATGGGTAGTCTAGCTTTTCTTTCTACTACGGAGCAACCATTAGCTTTGGACATCTAGTCCTTAGCTAACCGGATGGTAGGCTTGATATCTCTGATTCCCGGTGTGTACTAGCTTATGTGGATGCTCAGTCATCTCTGCTAGATCGGATTCGCAGCCGTCAGTTTGAGGATGATGACTTAGTGGCACTTCGAGATCGAGTTTTGGGAGGTGACACTGGTCATGCTACCTTAGATTTAGATGGGGTCTTAAGATTTGGTGATCGACTTTGTGTTCCAAGAGTTGGGGGTTTGATTCAGATGATTCTTACCGAGGCCCATGACTCCAAATATTCTATTCATTCGGGTACAGCTAAGATGTATCGGGACTTGAGACAGCACTACTGGTGGAGCGGCATGAGGAGAGATATTGCGGATTATGTATCGCGTTGCTTGAGTTGTCAGCAGGTTAAGGCCGAGCATTTGATGCCTGGTGGTGAGCTTCAGAGATTACCCATTCCTGAGTGGAAATGGGAGAGGATCACCATGGACTTCGTTGTAGGATTACCTCGCACTTCCCGTGGTCTTGATAGTATTTGGGTCATCGTGGATCGATTGACCAAGTCAGCACACTTCATTCCTGTCCATACTTCCTACAGTGCTGAGAGGTTAGCCCGTATCTACATTCGAGAGGTGGTTCGTCTTCATGGTGTGCCTGTTTCCATCATCTCAGATCGGGGCCCACAGTTCACATCTAGCTTCTGGAGGACCTTCCAGGATGAGTTGGGTACCCGTGTTGACCTTAGCACAGCTTTCCACCCGCAGACTGATGGTCAGTCGGAGCGCACGATTCAGGTTCTTGAGGACATGTTGCGGGCTTGTGTTATGGATTTTGGGGGTCAGTGGGACCAGTATTTGCCTTTGGCAGAGTTTGCGTATAACAACAGCTACCACTCGAGTATTCAGATGGCCCCATTCGAGGCCTTATATGGTAGGCGTTGTCGCTCTCCAGTTGGTTGGTTTGAGTCTACAGAGCCCAGGCCGCGCGGTACAGACTTGATGCGAGAGGCTTTAGATCATGTGAGGGTGATTCAAGATAGGCTCAGGACAGCCCAGAGTAGACATCAGAGTTATGCAGACCGTAGGCGTCGACCGTTGAAATTTGCTGTTGGTGATAGAGTATTCCTCCGTGTGTCGCCCATGAAGGGTGTAATGAGATTTGGGAGGCGGGGCAAGCTTAGCCCCAGGTATATAGGTCCTTTTGAGATATTGAGGACAGTTGGGGAGGTCGCACATGAGTTAGCTTTGCCCCCGGCCTTTTCAGCTATTCACCCAGTTTTTCATGTTTCGATGTTGCGCCGGTATGTTCCAGATGAGTCCCATGTGATTCAGTATGATGCAGTTGACTTGGATGACAGTTTGAGATACATTGAGGAGCCAGTTGCTATTTTGGCCAGAGATGTCAGACGGTTGCGTTCCAGAGCCATTCCTGTGGTTAAGGTCCATTGGAGACATCGTCCAGTTGAGAAGGCTACTTGGGAGATCAAGCATGAGATGCGGGCACACTTCCCCGGCATATTTGAGCATTCAGGTACTTCTTGACTCTTACTTTCGCGGACGAAAGTTCTTTTAGTAGTGGATATTGTAATGACCCTTCAGGTCATTTTTAAATTTAAGAATTCTTTCCCTCGTATAGAGCATTTCTGTAGCGACCCCAAGTCATTTATGACTTGCTGGCACTGACTGTTCGGTCGCCTGGTCGTTCGTTTGGGTTTTAGGCCCATTTCCCTGTTTTGGAGATTTTTATAACTTGAAAAGTTGACTTTGGTCAACCTTCTTGGAAGATGTGCTCAGATGAAAATTCTAACAGCTAGGTTAGCTTCGGAAGATCGATTTTGGTCTAGAACGACCCTTTGTTCACTTCCCGAGGCTTTAGATGGCAGTTGTGGAATCTGGCTCAAAACGATACTGGGTGTGGGATCCACTTTTCATCGAAGCGATCTCCAAATGGAAATTCCGCCTTCACCGTTGAGTCCGAAATATCGTCTCCAATCAGATTCCATATATGGTTTGTATTTTTCCGACTCCGAACGAGTCCGAAACATCGAAATTTAAGTTTGAAAGGTTGTAGAATTTTAACGCGGCGGTGACGTGGCAGAGCCACGCGACGCCACGAGGCAGCGATGGAAATCTGGAAATTTCCAGATTTTAGGACGATGTTCGTCCATTTTTTCCCTCAACTTCAACATAAGATTTCTCCTTCATTTTGAGTCCAAATTAGGTGCTTCAAAAGGCTAACTTCAAGAGAATTTTGAGGGGAATCTAGCTGTGATCTTAGAAACGCGAGGGGAGGCTTCGTTTGAGGTAAGGAATCGATTTTAGTCACTGCTAGGGTGATTTCCGGATTGAATTGTTGTTGAATTTTGAAATGTGAGATCTTGATCATCTTAGGACCGTTTTGAGTCATTCTTGAGGCTAACTTGTAGAGTTTTTCGCAAGGATCATCGTGGTATAATCTGTTTGGGTTGGAAGGATCTCATTTTTCCAGAAATTGGTGATCAAGGGGCTGCCCATTTTAATTGTTGTGGCTGATTTATTATGTTTTAGGCATCTGTTTGTGCTAAATTTTGGGGTATTAGTTTAGTAAGGCATTTGGGACGTTTTCACGGATTTGTTTTCGAGATTCCAATTATGGGCCCCACAATCCCGTTTTAGACCCGATTTTGGGTCCGTCTCCGAAAAATATAATTTTAGTGTCAATATATTCGTAATGACGAGATGATTAACCTTTTGTTAGTGAGGAAGCATTTGGAGACCGTTCGGAGGGGAAAAGATCCGGTACCGTGAGTTGGAGCACGCGTGGTCGGCTTTCAGGTAGGCTATGACTTTCTCTCGTGAGATTGAGCATGTTTAGGCATTTGTATATTGATTTGCTTGAGTATGGAGGGGTTCGGGTGTCGAGCATGCTAAATTTCTATAATTCCTGCCTTAGACCTTATTACGGGAAAGTGTTGGATTATGACAGTATGTCTCTTGATATTATTGAATATCCATATCTTGTGGTGTACATGATAATATTGATTTGAAGTATGTTTGGCCTTAGTCTAGGCTTAGACTAGTGTTGCCAAAGACTTGCAAGATTTCGGATATCGTTGGGCAGTAGAACTTTTTCCGACGTCGTTTCGGACGGTCAACTCCTTGTAGACTGATATAGCAGACTTGGGTCTGATAGTCGGTAACTCAGCTTATGACCTTGTATCCATAATGCCCTGCTTTTCTGTTAGCTACAGTACCTGGTTAGAGTTTGTGGTCCAGCTTACTTATGTCCAGGCTTAGCTACAGTACCCGGTTAGAGTCCGTGGTCCAGCTTACTTATGTCCAGGCTTAGCTACAGTACCCGGTTAGAGTCCGTGGTCCAGCTTACTACCTGTGATCTGGTTTTGGCTACAATACCCGGTTAGAGTCCGTGGTCCAGCCCACCCGTGCCCGACCTTTGGCTACAGCACCCAGTTCGAGTCCGTGGTCCAGCCCATATAGGTTGACTCATTAGCTATAGTACCCGGTTCGAGTCCATGGTCCAGCTTGCACGTGGTGTATTCTCAATTCCTCACTAAAGCTTCAGTTTAGTCTTGATTACTCTCATCTGTAGGTTGAGGTTTTGGAGGTTGGAGAGATTCCGATTAAAGTCCGGAACTTGGTAATATTGTGATAGACCTTCTAGCTCCATTATTTTACTTTAACTGCCGGTGCATCTGCCGTGCTTATGGGGGTCCGTGCAGGTGAGTACTTTTATTGTGCACGAGCGTACCCGTCGGGTTTATGGGAGCCCGGCGGAGTTAGTTAGATTACTTGTCTTTGTTGCCTATACGTTCGTGTACATACCCCCATTTACTACTCTTTGCACTTGATGTGACCCTTTATTTGCATTTCAGTTCACTTTTGCTTATCTTGCTCAGTCGGCCTATGATGCCTACTGGGTACCTGTTGTTTTAATACTCATGCTACACTCTGCATCTATTTTGTGATGCAGGTCCGAGCACTAGTTGCCAGCGTTGATCGAGCTTGGAGTAGACTTATCCGTAGACGGGGCTGAGCACACGGCGTTTTGTACTATTTCAGTCTCCATCTGTATATATAGACTTGTCTTTTTCCTTTCAAGACAGTCCAGTCTCTGTTGTCCAGTTTTGGGACTTGTACTCATTTTGCAGTAGCTTTGTACTAGTTACTTCCAAGTTCTGGGAGGGATCTTTATTTGTATATATGTTTTTGGTTTGCTTCCGCTTGTTTATATTGTTATTTGCCTACTCTTGTTTAATTTCTACCCTCAAACCCAGTACTTGTTGTTCTGGGTTACGGGTTGGCTTACCTGCTGGTGGGTTATAGTAGGTGCCATCATGACTTGATAAATCGGGTCGTGACAAATACCTGGTTAATAATTCTACTGAAATAAATCCTTCTTTTAGTGCTCGTGTTGTAGGTCGTTCTTCTGGCTTAAGTTGTGATAAAATCCATCTCTGGACTTCATCCATATCTGCTTTCCTTAGCTCCCTTGAATTGGAATAGATCATTAACTGATCTCTTGCATAGTAGCTCTATATTGCGTTTCCGTTTAAATAATTATTTGCTAGTTTTTGTATAATAGTTGATATACCAATTATTCTCTTATTGGCATAAAAATTGGGTATCTCTGTTTTTTGTATCTCTGGTTGTTTTCCGATATCTTCTGGTATTATCATATCTTTTGTTAGTCCTATCTTTACTACTTGTATCGGATGTTTTATTTGCTCGTGTAATATCTCTGCTGTTGCCGTATAAAACTTTACATAGAATAGATTTCCCTTAGTAACTCTCTTATAAGTAATAAATGCTCTATGTAGTTCCGGTATTCCGCTTAGTTCTTCTCCGTCATATGTATATACAGTATTTAGTAATCCATAGTTATAACATGTCCTTACTAAGTTGGCGTTAGTTTTTTGTTGTGCAATTAGTTTATTATAACCTTGCAGTCTTTGGGTTAAATAATCTTGGTTTGGTTCTTTTGTAGTTGATTTGGGGTTGCGGTTTAAATAAGTTTGGATTTTGTGTATATTTTTTATATAGGTTCGTGCGATGTAATTATATGTCTTTTTCTCATTTTGGTTTTGCAAACTATCTGCATATGTAGATGTTTGCGGTTCTATGGACATATGTCTAGGTGTCCGTTGGGTAAATGGTTTTTCGAATAGCTGGTTTAAGTTAGCATTTTTATGTTGTTTATCGCTAACTTGTTTGTTTGTACCTGCAACTGTATTTAAACAAACATTATGGGTTTTAAGGAGTTTCCCATCGTCTCCTTTTAGCTCTAGATTTTTCTGTCTTCCGAACGACGTAACTCCGCATTTTTATAGTCATGCTGCTGACTAACTTTAGACTTCAGATTATCTTCATTAGTCTTTAGCTTTTGTATCTCGTTGTCCATACTATCCACTTTTATACAAAGTGTAGTTATGGCTTTGAGTATCTCTTCCATTGTATTTTCGTTCTCAGTCTGAGTAGCTTTGTCTGATAAGTAATCTGCAATAACATTCTT
>NC_064286.1:33459680-33477729 GCF_019186545.1 Solanum stenotomum | reverse complement strand
GGTTTGAGAATTTTAAACTATTCAATAACAATGGTTATTTAACTAGCGGGTATTTATTTTGTAATTGATAAAAATGTGTAATGACTTGAAAAGTTGACTTTGGTCAACCTTCTTGGAAGACGTGCTCAGATGAAAATTCTGACAGCTAGGTTAACTTCGGAGGATCGAGTTTGGTCTAGAACGACCTTTGTTCACTTCCCGAGGCTTTAGATGGCAGTTGTGGAATCTGGCTCAAAACGATACTGGGTGTGGGACCCACTTTTCATCGAAGCGATCTCCAAATGGAAATTCCGCCATCACCGTTGAGTCCAAAATATCATTTCCAATCAGATTCCATATAAGGTTTGTATTTTTTCGACTCCGAACGAGTCCGAAACATCGAAATTTAAGTTTGAAGGGTTATAGAATTTTGACGCGGCGGTGACGTGGCAGAGCCACGTGACGCCACGTGGCAGCGGAGTGGAAATATGGAAATTTCCAGAATTTAGGACGAAATTCGTCCATTTTTTTCCTCAACTTCAACTTAAGATTGCTCCTTCATTTTGAGTCCAAATTAAGTGATTCAAAAGGCAAACTTCAAGAGAATTTCGAGGGGAATCTAGCGGTGATCTCAGAAACGCGAGGGGAGGCTTCGTTTGAGGTAGGAAATCAATTTTAGCCACTGCCAGGGTGATTTTCCGAATTGAATTGTTGTTGAATTTTGAATTGTGAGATCTTGATCATCTTAGGTCCGTTTTGAGTCATTCTTGTGGCTAACTTGTAGAGTTTTTCGCAAGGATCGTCGTGGTATAATCTGTTTGGGTTGAAAGGTCTCGTTTTTCCGAAAATTGGTGATCAAGGGGCTGCCCTTTTTAATTGTTGTGGCTGATTTGCGGTGTTGTAGACATCTGCTTGTGCTAAAATTTTGGGGTATTAGTTTAGTAAGGTATTTGGGACGTTTCCACGGATTCGATTTCGAGATTCTAATTGTGGGCCCCACAATCCCATTTTAGACCCGATTTTTGGGTCCGTCTCCGAAAAATATAATTTTAGTGTCAATATATTCGTAATGACGAGGTGATTAACCTTTTGTTAGTGGGGAAACATTTGGAGACCGTTCGGAGAGGATAAGATTCGGTACCGTGAGTTGGAGCACGCGTGGTCGGCTTTCAGGTAGGCTATGGTTTTCTCTTGTGAGATTGAGCATGTTTAGGCATTTGTTTATTGATTTGCTTGAGTATGGAGGGGTTCGGGTGTCGAGCATGCTAAATTTCTATAATTCCTACCTTAGACCTTATTTCGGGAAAGTATTGGATTATGACAGCATGTCTCTTGATATTATTGAATAACCATATCTTGTGGTGTATATGACAATATTGATTGAAGTATGTTTGGCCTTAGTCTAGGCTTAGACTAGTGTTGCCATAGACTTGCGAGGTTTCGGATGTCGTTGGGCAGTAGAACTTTGTCCGACGTCGTTTCGGACGATCAGCTCCTTGTAGACTGATATAGCAGACTTGGGTCTGATAGTCGGTAACTCAGCTTATGACCTTGTATCCATAATGCCCTGCTTTTCTATTGGCTTCAAATACCCGGTTAAAGTCCGTGGTCTAGCTTACTCATTATTGGATACTTCCTCGGCGATTTGGGGTATATGAGGGTCGGACTAAAATGATTATTTATGGTAATCGGTTTGGTGATATTTCCTGCGACGTATGGTTGGATATTGATTCTTAGCTACAGCACCCGGTTAGAGTCCGTCGTCCAGCTTACTTATGGACTTAGCTACAGTACCCGGTTAGAGTCTGTGGTCCAGCTTACCTGTGATCTGGTTTTGGCTACACTACCCGGTTAGAGTCCGTGGTCCAGTGGTCCAGCTTACCTGTGATCTGGTTTTGGCTACAGTACCCGGTTAGAGTCCGTGGTCCAGCCCATATAGGTTGACTCATTAGCTATAGTACCCGGTTCGAGTCCGTGGTCCAGCTTGCACGTGGTGTATTCCCAATTCCTCACTAAAGCTTCAGTTTAGTCTTGATTACTCTCATCTGTAGGTTGAGGTTTTTGAGGTTGGAGAGATTCCGATTAAAGTCCGGGACGTAATGAGATCTTGGAATATAATTGGGAATGGTTCAGTTAAAAGTGCGGAAATTGGTAATATTGTGATAGACCTTCTAGCTCCATTATTTTACTTTAACTGCTGGTGCATCTGTCTAGCTTATGGGGGTCCGTGCAGGTGATTTCTTTTATTGTGCACGAGCGTACCCGTCGGGTTTATGGGAGCCCGGCGGAGTTAGTTAGATTGCTTGTCTTTGTTGCCTGTACGCTCGTGTACATATCCCCCATTTACTACTCTTTGCACTTGATGTGACCCTTTATTCGCATTTCAGTTTACTTTTGCTTATCTTGCTCAGTCGGCCGATGATGTCTACTGGGTACCTGTTGTTTGGTACTCATGCTACGCTCTGCATCTATTTTGTGATGCAGGTCCGAGCACTAGTAGTCAGCGTTGATCGAGCTTGGAGTAGACTTATCCGGAGACGGGGGTGAGCACACGGCGTTTTGTACTATTTCAGTCTCCATCTGTATATATAGACTTGTCTTTTTCCTTTCGAGACAGTCCAGTCTCTGTTGTCCAGTTTTGGGACTTGTACTCATTTTGTAGTAGCTCTGTACTAGTGACTTCCAGGTTCTGGGAGGGATCTTTATTTGTATATATGTTTTTGGTTTGCGTCCGCCTGTTTATATTGTTATTTGCCTACTCTTGTTTAATTTCTACCCTCAGACCCATTACTTGTTGTTCCGGGTTACGGGTTGGCTTACCTGCTGGTGGGTTATAGTAGGTGCCATCATGACTTGATAAATCGGGTCGTGACAAATTGGTATCAGAGCCCAGGTTCGTCGGTCTCACTTGTACAGAGCTAACGTCTAGTAGAGTCCTGCAGATCGGTACGGAGACGTCCGTTACTTATCTTCGGGAGGCTACAGGATGTCTTTAGGAACGTGTCGCTTTTGCATCACTGTCGTGCATTGTATGTCTTATCAGTTTCTGAAATTTTACTTGTACCACTCTTTTATAGGGATGGCTCGCACGCGTGGTAGGGCCCCAGCTAGGGGTAGAGGCCGACCTCGAGGTCGTGCCAGAGCTACAGCACCAGCCCAGGACCGAGAGCAAACTCCGGAGCCGGTGATAGAGCCACCAGCAGCTCCAGCACCGCAGCAGCCGATGGGTCCGGGATCAGCCCAGCCACCGCCCGAGCCTGTGGCAGCTCCAGATATACAGGCGATGCTCGTACAGATACTAGCTGCCATTGGGGGTATGCAGCAGGCCCCAGCTCCAGTTGTTCCAGTACCGCAGGGCCAGCCTACACCAGCGGCACCGATTGTCCAGCCTGACGATTTGGAGAGCGTCATGCCACTACGGGAGCAGAAGATGCTCGGTGTGTTCCTTAGACTATCACCGCCGAGGTTTTCTGGGGCAGTGGGGGAGGATGCCCACGAGTTTCTAGTTACTTGCCGCGAGCGGCTACAGACTTTGGGTTTAGTGGAGTCGAGAGGGGCAGACTTCACCGCTTACCAGTTAGACGGTCCCGCCAGGCAGTGGTGGCGTACATACTTAGAGACCAGGCCAGCTGGGTCTCCACCGGTCACATGGACTGAGTTTTCAGAGGCCTTCTTGGCCCGATTTATTCCCAGGAGCATCAGAGATCAGCTCAGAGATCAGTTTGCTCGGTTAGAGCAGGGCTCCATGACAGTATCAGAGTATGAGGCCCGATTCCACGAGCTCTCCAGGCATGCCGCCATGATATTACCTACTGAGGAGGAGAGGGTTCGTTGTTTTGTTCGGGGTTTGAGACTACAGTTGCGGATTGAGACTCAGTCTTTAGTCTCAGCGGGCCGCTCATTTCTAGATGTAGTGGACCATGCCCGCACTATCGAGCAGCTCCGTCGCGAGGCCCAAGGGGGCAGCGGCAAGAGACCTAGACAGGAGGATAGCTATGATAGGCGCCGTTTCAGACCCCGAGGGTCTTATGATAGATCCCAGCAGAGGTTTCAGTCGGGTCAGTCTAGTAGCCCCTTCCAGGCTGCTCTCCAGGCATCAGAGGGTGATCAGCACCGCCATATTGGTTTTAGTGCCGGTCCTAGTCGGGGCCGAGATAGTTCACAGATGGGTTCTTCTGGCCGGGGTAGCCGACCTCCAGCTCTCAGTCGACAGTTCCAGGGGTGTTATGAATGTGGGGGGTTAGATCATTGGGCCCGCGAGTGTCCCCATCGCAGGTTAGCCTTACCCGCTCCACAGGCAGCTAGGCATGCGCCAGCACCTCCAGCTAGAGGCAGAGGCCAGGGACAGGACCGTAGGGGTGGTCACCAGGGTATACGGGGTGGTCCCCGAGGAGGCAGATTAGGGGGCAGAGTCGATGCACAGGGTAGGGGAGTCCAGGCCCACTTTTATGCAGCTCCAGCTAGAGCAGATGCTGAGACCTCGGACGATGTGATCACAGGTACAGTGTTATTATGCCAGCAGCCCGCCTTGGCTTTATTTGATCCAGGCTCTACTTTTTCGTATGTTTCTGTCTACTATGCCTCTCGATTGAGTTTGATGTCTGAGCCTCTGGTAGCGCCGTTGCGTGTGTCGACCCCCGTGGGTGAGTCTTTAGTAGTGGATCAGGTATTTCGATCTTGCTTAGTTACTATCCAGGGGTGTGACACCCGGGCTGACCTTATATTGCTTGACATGGTTGATTTTGATGTGATTCTGGGCATGGATTGGTTATCCCCTTATCGCGCTGTTTTAGATTGCTTTTCTAAGACCGTTACCTTAGCCATTCCCGGTATTCCTCCGGTGGTGTGGCAGGGATCTCGTGGTAGCACACCAGTTGGGGTTATTTCTTTTATTCGTGCTAGGAGGCTAGTGGCTAGCGGATGCTTATCATATTTGGCCTATGTACGTGATGTGAGTAAGGAGGTTCCTCCGGTTGAGTCAGTTCCTGTTGTTCGTGACTTCATAGATGTGTTTCCTACTGATCTACCTGGCCTACCCCCAGAGCGTGATGTCGACTTTCCGATTGAGCTTGAGCCAGGTACTCGCCCTATTTCTATTCCGCCATATCGGATGGCTCCTGCAGAGCTCAAGGAGCTCAGTGTTCAGCTTCAGGATCTCTTGGGTAAGGGATTCATTAGGCCTAGTGTATCGCCTTGGGGTGCCCCAGTCCTCTTCGTGAAGAAGAAGGACGGTACTATGCGATTGTGTATTGACTACAGGCAGCTGAACAAGGTGACAGTGAAGAATCGATATCCTCTGCCTAGGATCGATGACCTATTTGACCAGCTACAGGGAGCTTCAGTGTTCTCTAAGATTGATTTGAGGTCCGGTTACCACCAGTTGAGGATTAGGGCAGCGGACATCCCTAAGACCGCATTTAGGACTCGTTATGGCCATTATGAGTTCTTGGTGATGTCGTTTGGGTTGACTAATGCCCCTGCTGCCTTTATGGACTTGATGACGCGTGTGTTCAGGCCTTATCTTGATTCCTTCGTCATAGTCTTCATTGATGACATACTAGTATACTCGCGGAGCCGGAGTGAGCATGAGCAGCATTTGAGGATAGTGCTCCAGACTTTGAGAGATCAGCGGCTTTATGCCAAGTTCTCAAAGTGCGAGTTTTGGCTTGAGTCTGTAGCCTTCTTGGGGCACGTGGTGTCCAAGGAGGGTATTAGGGTTGATCCGGCGAAGATTGAGGCTATTCGTGATTGGCACAGGCCCACTTCAGTTACTGAGATTCGGAGCTTCGTCGGACTAGCAGGCTATTACAGACGCTTTGTTGAGGGCTTTTCTACTATTGCAGCCCCGTTGACTCGATTGACTCGTGTTGATGTTCCTTTTGTTTGGTCAGAGGAGTGTGAGGCGAGCTTTTTGAGGCTCAAGGAGTTATTGACCACCGCTCCTATATTGACTCTTCCAGTTGAGGGCGAGGGCTTCACGGTATATTGTGACGCATCCGGCGTTGGTTTGGGTTGTGTATTGATGCAGCAGGGCCGGGTTATTGCTTATGCGTCGAGGCAGCTTAAGATTCATGAGCGCAACTACTCCACCCACGACTTAGAGTTGGCGGCGGTGATTTTTATGCTTAAGATTTGGAGACATTACCTGTATGGAGTTTGATGCGAGACCTATATTGATCACAGGAGCCTTCAGTACATTATGAGCCAGAGAGATCTTAATTTGAGACAGCGTCGTTGGATTGAGCTCCTGAAGGACTATGACCTCTCTATTCTTTACCATCCGGGCAAGGAAAATGTAGTAGCGGACGCCTTGAGTCGGAAGGCAGTGAGTATGGGTAGTCTAGCTTTTCTTTCTACTACGGAGAGACCATAAGCTTTGGACATCCAGTCCTTAGCTAACCGGATGGTACGTCTTGATATCTCTGATTCCCGGTGTGTACTAGTTTATGTGGATGCTCAGTCATCTCTGCTGGATCGGATTTGCAGCCGTCAGTTTGAGGATGAGGACTTAGTGGCACTTCGAGATCGAGTTTTGGGAGGCGGGGCAAGCTTAGCCCCAGGTATATAGGTCCTTTTGAGATATTGAGGACAGTTGGGGAGGTCGCATATGAGTTAGCTTTGCCCCCGGCCTTTTCAGTTATTCACCCACTTTTTCATGTTTCGATGTTGCGCCGGTATGTTCCAGATGAGTCCCATGTGATTCAGTATGATGCAGTTGACTTGGATGACAGTTTGAGATACATTAAGGAGCCAATTGTTATTTTGGCTAGAGATGTCAGACGGTTGCGTTCCAGAGCCATTCTTGTGGTTAAGGTCTACTGGAGACATCGTCCAGTTGAGGAGGCTACCTGGGAGACCGAGCATGAGATGCGGGTACAGTTCCCCGACTTATTTGAGCATTCAGGTACCTCTTGACTCTTACTTTCGCGGACGAAAGTTCGTTTAGTAGTGGATATTGTAATGACTTGAAAAGTTGACTTTGGTCAACCTTCTTGGAAGACGTGCTCAGATGAAAATTCTGACAGCTAGGTTAGCTTCGGAAGATCGAGATTGATCTAGAACGACCTTTGTTCACTTCCCAAGGCTTTAGATGGCAGTTGTGGAATCTGGCTCAAAACGATACGGGGTGTGGGACCCACTTTTCATCGAAACGATCTCCAAATGGAAATTCCGCCTTCACCGTTGAGTCCAAAATATCATTTCCAATCAGATTCCATATAAGGTTTGTATTTTTCCGACTCCGAACGAGTCCGAAACATCGAAATTTAAATTTGAAGGGTTGTAGAATTTTGACGCGGGGGTGACGTGGCAGAGCCACGTGACGCCACGTGGCAGCGGAGTGGAAATATGGAAATTTCCAGAATTTAGGACGAAATTCGTCCATTTTTTTTCCTCAACTTCAACTTAAGATTGCTCCTTCATTTTGAGTCCAAATTAAGTGATTCAAAAGGCAAACTTCAAGAGAATTTCGAGGGGAATCTAGCGGTGATCTCAGAAACGCGAGGGGAGGCTTCGTTTGAGGTAAGAAATCAATTTTAGCCACTGCCAGGGTGATTTTCCGAATTGAATTGTTGTTGAATTTTGAATTGTGAGATCTTGATCATCTTAGGTCCGTTTTGAGTCATTCTTGTGGCTAACTTGTAGAGTTTTTCGCAAGGATCGTCGTGGTATAATCTGTTTGGGTTGAAAGGGTCTCATTTTTCCGAAAATTGGTGATCAAGGGGCTGCCCTTTTTAATTGTTGTGGCTGATTTGCGGTGTTGTAGGCATCTGCTTGTGCTAAAATTTTGGGGTATTAGTTTAGTAAGGTATTTGGGACGTTTCCACGGATTCGATTTCGAGATTCTAATTGTGGGCCCCACAATCCCATTTTAGACCCGATTTTTGGGTCCGTCTCCGAAAAATATAATTTTAGTGTCAATATATTCGTAATGACGAGGTGATTAACCTTTTGTTAGTGGGGAAGCATTTGGAGACCGTTCGGAGAGGATAAGATCCGGTACCGTGAGTTGGAGCACGCGTGGTCGGCTTTCAGGTAGACTATGGTTTTCTCTTGTGAGATTGAGCATGTTTAGGCATTTGTTTATTGATTTGCTTGAGTATGGAGGAGTTCAGGTGTCGAGCATGCTAAATTTCTATAATTCCTACCTTAGACCTTATTTCGGGAAAGTGTTGGATTATGACAGCATGTCTCTTGATATTATTGAATATCCATATCTTGTGGTGTATATGACAACATTGATTGAAGTATGTTTGGCCTTAGTCTAGGCTTAGACTAGTGTTGCCATAGACTTGCGAGGTTTCGGATGTCGTTGGGCAGTAGAACTTTGTCCGACGTCGTTTCGGACGATCAGCTCCTTGTAGACTGATATAGCAGACTTGGGTCTGATAGTCGGTAACTCAGCTTATGACCTTGTATCCATAATGCCCTGCTTTTCTATCGGTTTCAAATACCCGGTTAAAGTCCGTGGTCTAGCTTACTCATTATTGGATACTTCCTCGGCGATTTGGGGTATATGAGGGTCGGACTAAAATGATTATTTATGGTAATCGGTTTGGTGATATTTCCCGCGACGTATGGTTGGATATTGATTCTTAGCTACAGCACCCGGTTAGAGTCTGTGGTCCAGGTTACTTATGTCCAGGCTTAGCTACAGTACCCGGTTAGAGTCCGTGGTCCAGCTTACCTGTGATCTGGTTTTGGCTACACTACCCGATTAGAGTCCGTGGTCCAGCTTACTTATGTCCAGGCTTAGGTACAGTACCCGGTTAGAGTCCGTGGTCCAGCTTACCTGTGATCTGGTTTTGGCTACAGTACCCGGTTCGAGTCCGTGGTCCAGCCCACCCGTGCCCGACCTTTGGCTACAGCACCCGGTTCGAGTCCGTGGTCCAGCCCATATAGGTTGACTCATTAGCTATAGTACCCGGTTCGAGTCCGTGGTCCAGCTTGCACGTGGTGTATTCCCAATTCCTCACTAAAGCTTCAGTTTAGTCTTGATTACTCTCATCTGTAGGTTGAGGTTTTGGAGGTTGGAGAGATTCCAATTAAAGTCCGGGACGTAATGAGATCTTGGACTATAATTGGGAATGGTTCAGTTAAAAGTGCGGAAATTGGTAATATTGTGATAGACCTTCTAGCTCCATTATTTTACTTTAACTGCCGGTGCATCTGTCGGGCTTATGGGGGTCCGTGCAGGTGATTTCTTTTATTGTGCACGAGCGTACCCGTCGGGTTTATGGGAGCCCGGCGGAGTTAGTTAGATTGCTTGTCTTTGTTGCCTGTACGCTCGTGTACATTTCCCCCATTTACTACTCTTTGCACTTGATGTGACCCTTTATTCGCATTTCAGTTTACTTTTGCTTATCTTGCTCAGTCGGCCGATGATGTCTACTGGGTACCTGTTGTTTGGTACTCATGCTACGCTCTGCATCTATTTTGTGATGCAGGTCCGAGCACTAGTAGTCAGCGTTGATCGAGCTTGGAGTAGACTTATCCGGAGACGGGGGTGAGCACACGGCGTTTTGTACTATTTCAGTCTCCATCTGTATATATAGACTTGTCTTTTTCCTTTCGAGACAGTCCAATCTCTGTTGTCCAGTTTTGCGACTTGTACTCATTTTATAGTAGCTCTGTACTAGTGACTTCCAGGTTCTGGGAGGGATCTTTATTTGTATATATGTTTTTGGTTTGCTTCCGCCTGTTTATATTGTTATTTGCCTACTCTTGTTTAATTTCTACCCTCAGAACCATTACTTGTGGTTCCGGGTTACGGGTTGGCTTACCTGCTGGTGGGTTATAGTAGGTGCCATCATGACTTGATAAATCGGGTCGTGACAAAATGGCTCAAGTCTGAAAATTCATTTAAGAACCTATACAATTTGACTCATACTTATTAAAATAAACTATTAGGGTTTGTCACTTTTCGGTACAAAAGTAATTTATTTAGATAGGAAAAGAGATAAAAGGGAATAGGCGAGGACTTACTCGCAGCGGCGTCAGACGAAGGGAAAATGGGAGGCGTACTTCTCCAGGTCAGAACTAATACAGTTCCAATTCTTTTCATTTATATTGAAGTTAGGATGCTACATACATATATTAATATAATAATGTTATGAAAGAAAAATGGACAATGTACTTAGACTAGTCTATAATTGTTGTTTTGTTTGGTTATTTCTTAGTGTACAGTGACTGATGTATATGAAACAACTACATGCTAAAATATATTGGTAAGTTTTGAGTTTTCACTCTTTATAGAGAAATATTGTAACATTGTTAGTGTTGTTTTGTGAGTCTAGGATACAATAGATAGTGGATCAATTATGGCGCAATGATGAGCCAATTATTAAGCAAATTCATAGAAGGGTGGGTGTAGGATTTTTATCTGAATTGATACAGTTTCCGTGTTTTAGTTTCATGTTGGAAATCTCTTATGAACATCGTGTCGCAACTTCAATTATTATATATAATATCGGGTGCACATAAATAAGTATTAAGTATATTATATAACATGAATACCATTCGAATAATGATAATGAAAAAGTTGGATTTAACCCTAGACTTGAATCTTGGAAAATATGATAATTGAAATGTTAATTGGCATCAATATTTAAGAACTTGATTATAATTTTGAGTGGGTTTTTGGATCTAGGCTAGACCTATAGTAATATGAGTGCTGTTAGTTTTGAAAACTTATTGTGAATATTTATTTGAATAGATCGAATTGATTTAGAAGTTCAACGAAAGGGGAAGGTTCAAGTCCCGGAGTGATTGTTTAACTATTTCAGGCAAGTGGATTTCTAAACCCTTGTTAAGCGTATGAAATCCGTGTATTTCCTTGTGGTATATGTTTGGGAGTAACGTGATCAATTGTTTGTGTGATGTGTTGAGAATTGATTGAAAGACTTGTTGAATCATTGTTGAAGTTGTATCATGATTGTGTTGTTGTGATTTGTGCAATGCTATGAAAATGGTCATCTCTTCATTATTTGTGTGAACATGTCATTTGCATTGTTCTGAGACATGGTTGTGACAAGTGTTATGTGCATTGAGAAAGAATAAAAAATAAAAGAGGATGTACTATTTCGAGGGACGTATCGCACGCCGCGATGGATACTTTATTTCGAGGGACGTGTCGCGCGCAGTGACGAATATTATATTTCGAGGGACGTATCGCGTGCCGCAATGGATGCATGGACAGAAATGTCCCCCATGGGTCCCGGACTGAGAGACAGCGGGTGTGTATCACTAGGTCAGACATGCATCACTATACTTGACATTGCATTTCATTGCATTGCACTTCTTTATTATTGGTGAACTTGATCTTGTGTGTTGCTGATCTTGTGAGTGCCTTTCTATGGAACTTGTGACTGATGAATATTGAGCTTGTTGTTAAAGGTATGCAATTGTTAGAATGTTGTTGTTGAGGATATGAAACTATTGTTGTTGTTGAGGATATGAAATTGTTGGAGTGTTGTGTTGAGCTATGTGTTTTGTAAATTGTGAACTGTTAGGTTGGGCTGGTTTTATACAGATTGTAGTTGTGAAGGTTCGGTTGGGGTGTAAGGAGTACTTGTATTCTATCCCCTTAGCGCGTGTTTAGAGGTTTACTTGCTGAGTACCGTGTGGTTTGGTACTCACCCCTTGCTTCTACAAATTTTTGTAGGTTACGAGCTTGGATTTTTGTGGTACTTGTTATTCTCTTCTTTTCTGAGGCCTCTGGGAGATTTGTGAGGTAGTTGTTTGTCTTCTCACCGATTCTTCTTACTCCTATTTATGATCTTGTTCTACTCTAGAAACAATGTCATATGAGACTTGTATTTTTCTTTTGATTCAGTTGTAATACTTTAGAGGCTTGTACACGTGACAAGCAGATTTTGGGGGTATATTTGAGTTTATTATAAAATTTCTGCATTTTATTGTAATGGTTGAGTTTTAGGCTGACTTGTCTTGGTGGGTTAAGACGAGTGCCATCAAATCCATTTTTGGGTCGTGACAAAATGGTATCAGAGCCCCAGGTTCATAGGTCTCACGTGTATACAAGTCGAGTCTAAGTAGAGTCCCGAGGATCGGTACGGAGACGTCTGTACTTATCTTCGAGAGGCTATATTGACTTTTAAGAAAAATCTTCACTTGTTGGCTCTTTATCGTGCGTACTTGGTCCGATTTTGATTCTTATCGCTTCATTCCATTCTCTCTCACTTATAATGATGAGTCGTGTGTGGTTCCTAAAGTTAGAAGTTGGTTCATCGTGTATGATTTAAATGTTAGATTTGGTATTAAGGTGGAAGTAATATACTTATGGAAAGGATGTGTGGTTAGATTTATAATGTTTAACAATTTGAAGGGGTTGTGTAAGGTTAGTTACCCTAGTAAAGTGAATAGTACTTGTGTGGTATATACGATATTTAGAGTAGTTTAACAATTGAAAGTGGAATGATTGAAAGAATGGCTAGATAATGAATATTGTAACTTTGGAAACTACAATTAGTAAAGTTTTCATAACATGAATGGGCTGCTTAGAAAATGATGAAAATGATGATGCACCAATTGAGGTTAGAATTTCTACTATGACTTTATAGATTGTGTTTATATCAAAGAAGGTCATGATACGACTACTACAATAGTATGGATGCTTACTTGATTAGATTTATAGAGTGTGTTACTCATACCATTGACCTGATCTGCGAATGAATCACTTTGGATGAGAGACTGAACGAATTTGATAGTGTATTGTAGTTACTTTATGGGCAGAAATATGTAAGCTATTTGAGTACAATCTTCTCGAGGGGTATGTTGTATTCTAGTGGTGGATTTAACAGACTTTTACGATGTGCTGCTAGTGGTATATGGAAGCGGATATGTCGATTGTAAGTGTGAATACTAAGAACTTAATGAGTTATCAATTGTATCACATGCTCATATAATAAGATTTGATGTTGCATTCATATTTGAGAAACCAACTAGTTCGTTACTACGGACGCTTGGGTTAAGCATTAGTTATAAAAAAGCTTTTCGTGGTGGATCTTTGATTCGATATTAATGTGTTTAGGTTGTGGAGTGTATCTCGAGAATTTTAAATGAGTGGTGATTTCATCGTAAGCTCCATGAAAGTGATCAGTATTAGGATGACAAGCCTATAGGTAAAGGAAGTCTCAACGAGTATACTTATGTGAAGACAATGGAGAATTTTAGTTAGAAAGTGCGTATAAAATTAAGTTAGTCCTTTGAATTTGATTGGTATAGCTGGGTTTGAGATGTCATGTCGATGACAAGGGTGACTTCGTGGTGATGGCAATGGCTAATAGAGTATAATGGTAATAAGAGTTTCTGATGGATTTTGATTGAGATGCAACTATATGATATGGATTATTGATTAACAAATTTTTGTATTGTAATAACGTCTTACGAGTATCTAAGGTTGTGGTTTGCTACATTTTGGTTAGTAAAATGGTCGTAGAAAAAGTGGTAGGAGGTGTTGTGACACCGCTCAAATTTAATTGAAATGAGCTAGAGTCATAACTGGAGAGAACTAGTGGAAAAAGTTTAGCCTTCGAAAGGAAGCGAAAACAATGACACTTACTCTGATTGCAAGGACCAAAAATGTATAATTAGATGGTTGAGAATTTGGTTTAGAGACACGTGGTTCCATCTATTTTGCTATGGTTATGGTGATAGTGTTACAGGTCATTCATATCAGTTAAGTTGTTTGGATAAAATTTGAGAAAGAAGTGTACAATTGTTCAGCTCGAGTGTGATGATAAGTTTTTTTGTGGTCTTAAGTTTGATAATGAGTATGGCTGGATTTTTAGCAAAGGGTATGATAAGATCGATAGGGAGGCAATCAATGATAAGCTAAGATACATGAATTCAAAAAAAAAAAAATCATAAATGTATGAGCTAATGTTGATATATAATTAGAATGGGCTACATAGTTGAAATTAGAATTTGAGTTCTTCATTGCGAGTCTACATTTATTGTAGTAGGTTTTGTTAAGGTATGGATTGAAAGGGTAAGAAATTATTGATTAAATCGGGTATTGAGCATTTGGAAGGACTTGTGCATGATTTAAGTTGTAAAGTCGGTTACTTTTGATTGTTAAAGGATCTAAGAAAGGGTTTCACATAAGGTTTTGGTTTTGAGTATAAGGTTAAATTTCATGGATTATTGGTCAATTATTTAGATTGGTAAGTGAGTCAGCGAAAGAAACAAGATTTTGGTGTATTAAAGAGTTCAAGGTATTTAGAAATTTTCATCATGGGAAGAATTTAAGAGATGTGAAGGAATAACACCTCTTATATAGACTTTTGGTTCGAAGTGAAGGTTGTATGGATTTTCATACATAAATTCTAATATGACTATGGATGTGAATTGGTTCAATATAAACTTATTAAGGTTCTATCATTGACTTTCATAAAGATGGAGTTTTAGTTTGGGTGACAAGCAATGAAGTGTGAAAGATTCTATGTGGTTATGTCGAGCTAGATTGTTAAAAATATGATAGGTAACTTATGAATATTCAACGATGTGGACCTACAGTTCTACATGGTTAATGGGGATTTTTAGGGGATTGAAATTACTTTGTTGATGGGACGATATAGATTGTTATGATGTGTTACATAAGCATTTAACGGTGAGTAGAGGTTATGTGTTTATACTATATAGAATTATTAGAGTGACTAAGGATTTTCTCTGAGTTTTGGCATAAGGTATGTCAAGGTTTGGAATGGTAGTTGAAACATTGTATGTGAAAAATTACATGGAGTTGACATTGAGTGTGATTCAATTGTTGTATCTCGATGGTAAAGTACTTTTAGATCTGGAATTAGTGCTATCAGTCTTGGGTGTGACCTGTATTTGTCATGAAATGCTTAAATTGAAAGAGAGGGAGCCATAGTTTGAAAATTTTGGAGGCGATTATGTGTTTGCTAAAAAGACTTTGATACTAGTGACAGTTTGAGAGTAAGGTAAATGACTGGTGTAGTTATGATGTTTGTTGGTATTAAGAGTGTTAGATTCAATGGAGTACTGTGAGAAGTATGTAGGGTCTGATGAATCTAGTATTTGTAATATTGTAATGGGATCGATCTGGTTGATTGTTGGTAGCTAAAAATCAAGAGATAGAGTCAGATGAATAGAATTTTATTTATATGGGCAATATGGAAGAAGTATCTTGTGTTATTCGACCTCTCTTCTGTATATTCTTATGTGACCACTTTCTTCGTACTTGATATTATTTGGAGTATGATTCACCGCTTATGCTACTCGTGTTTCCACATCTGTGGGTGAATCCCTAGTGGTGGATCGGATGCACCGATCCTCTTGTGCCCTCTTGATAGGGTATGATCCTTAGAAAGACTTGGTCATTTCAGTTATGATAGATTTGGTGTTGTTTGGGATAGTTGAAGTATATCGGTAGTTCTATACGCACAACCTTGCTTATGAGAATTTATATAAGAGCTATGAAAAGTTACAATTGTCTAAAAGTGTTGTTAGAGGTTCTGCATTTTTAAGTGTATCACTTGTTGGGTGTTTACTTAATCATTTTCTTCTCTGGGTTAGATAAGTTGATTCTCCCTTGATGAATATTCGATGTCTAAATATCAAAATTTTATAATTTAAGCTCATGTAATGATTATATTGTGAGAAGGAACTTTTGATGGGATATGTGACGGTTTGTGCATTATGAGTGTGTGGTGGTTGCTTTAGGTTCACTTTTGGTTGTAGCCGGTATGGATTTCAACCTTTATCGTGGTTATGTGAGAAAAAAAAAATTGTCTTGATAGTTGTGTCCTGGTTTAGAGGGTTTTGGTTCATAATGGATTCATGTGTTAGTTTGTGGTTTGGTAAGAACTCTTGATTTGTAGGTTTGTCAAAGTTTGATTCGAAAGTTCAAGTACTTGATCTTGATGGAATGGTCTTAAGGAGGAGCTCACTTGGAGAGATGAACACCCGACTAGAAGGTCATAACTCAAGCTTTTGGCTACGTCGGTTATTCTTCTTTCTTCTTCCTTATGTTCGGGGACGAACATGGTTTTTAGTGGTGGATAATGTAATGACCCGGAAGATCATTTTAGAAAAACTTTCATAAAAAAAAATTAAAAAAAAATTACCGTTTTATCCCTCCCGATAGTTGCTTTGAGTCATTTATGATTAGTCGGTGAAGTTGGTTTGAGAATTTTAAACTATTCAATAACTATGGTTATTTAACTAGCGGGTATTTATTTAGTAATTGATAAAAATGGCTCAAGTCTGAAAATTCATTTAAGAACCTATACAATTTGACTCATACTTATTAAAATAAACTATTAGGGTTTGTCACTTTTCGGTACAAAAGTAATTTATTTAGAAAGGAAAAGAGATAAAAGGGAATAGGCGAGGACTTACTCGCAGCGGCGTCAGACGAAGGGAAAATGGGAGGCGTACTTCTCCAGGTCAGAACTAATACAGTTCCAATTCTTTTCATTTATATTGAAGTTAGGATGCTACATACATATATTAATATAATAACGTTATGAAAGAAAAATGGACAATGTACTTAGACTAGTCTATAATTGTTGTTTTGTTTAGTTATTTCTTAGTGTACAGTGACTGATGTATATGAAACAACTACATGCTAAAATATATTGGTAAGTTTTGAGTTTTCACTCTTTATAGAGAAATATTGTAACATTGTTAGTGTTGTTTTGTGAGTCTAGGATACAATAGATAGTGGATCAATTATGGCGCAATGATGAGCCAATTATTAAGCAAATTCATAGAAGGGTGGGTGTAGGATTTTTACCTTAATTGATACAGTTTCCGTGTTTTAGTTTCATGTTGGAAATCTCTTATGAACATCGTGTCGCAACTTCAATTATTATATATAATATCGGGTGCACATAAATAAGTATTAAGTATATTATATAACATGAATACCATTCGAATAATGATAATAAAAAAGTTGGATTTAACCCTAGACTTGAAACTTGGAAAATATGATAATTGAAATGTTAATTGGCATCAATATTTAAGAACTTGATTATAATTTTGAGTGAGTTTTTGGATCTAGGCTAGACCTATAGTAATATGAGTGCTGTTAGTTTTGAAAACTTATTGTGAATATTTATTTGAACATATCAAATTGATTTAGAAGTTCAACGAAAGAGGAAGGTTCAAGTCTCGGAGTGATTGTTTAACTATTTCAGGCAAGTGGATTTCTAAACCCTTGTTAAGCGTATGAAATTCGTGTATTTCCTTGTGGTATATGTTTGGGAGTAATGTGATCAATTGTTTGTGTGATGTGTTGAGAATTTATTGAAAGACTTGTTGAATCATTGTTGAAGTTGTATCATGATTGTGTTGTTGTGATTTGTGCAATGCTATGAAAATGGTCATCTCTTCATTATTTGTGTAAACATGTCATTTGCATTGTTCTGAGACATGGTTGTGACAAGTGTTATGTGCATTGAGAAAGAATAAAAAATAAAAGAGGATGTACCATTTCGAGGGACGTATCGCACGCCGCGATGGATACTATATTTCGAGGGACGTGTCGCGCGCAGCGACGGATATTATATTTCGAGGGACGTATCACGCGCCGCAATGGATGCATGGACAGAAATGTCCCCTATGGGTCCCGTACTGAGAGACAGCGGGTGTGTATCACTAGGTCAGACATGCATCACTATACTTGACATTGCATTTCATTGCATTGCACTTCTTTATTATTGGTGAACTTGATCTTGTGTGTTGCTGATCTTGTGAGTGCCTTTCTATGGAACTTGTGACTGATAAATATTGAGCTTGTTGTTAAAGGTATGCAATTGTTAGAATGTTGTTGTTGAGGATATGAAACTATTGTTGTTGTTGAGGATATGAAATTGTTAGAGTGTTGTGTTGAGCTATGTGTTTTGTAAATTGTGAACTGTTAGGTTGGGCTGGTTTTATACAGATTGTAGTTGTGAAGGTTCGGTTGGGGTGTAAGGAGTACTTGTATTCTATCCCCTTAGCTCGTGTTTAGAGGTTTACTTGCTGAGTACCGTGTGGTTTGGTACTCACCCCTTGCTTCTACAAATTTTTGTAGGTTACGAGC
>NC_064286.1:33455245-33459620 GCF_019186545.1 Solanum stenotomum | reverse complement strand
GTAAGAGGTAACCTCATATACCAAAAATTTAAGTTTATAATAAGTGCTAACTACTCAGTAGCAATAAATGACAGAAATATAGATAAATCACTAGTATTATACTGGCGAATGTCAGGGATAGAACTAGCCCCAGGAAGTAAAATATTTACAGCTAGATGTAAAAACTTATATGTTCTAACAACAAAACATAAAATAACAGCAAAAAATAAAATAGACAAAATAAAAATAGAAGATCCCTTTGAAAGAATAGTTACAGTCATAGATAAAAATGATTATAGTTATAATGAAATTGATATAGAAGAAGATTTAGAAATAGTAAAAGAAAGACTAAGCACATCGAAAAGAATAAACAATGAGATACCCCAAACATCATCAAAAATGAGTACCTCAAGGAGAATAGATAAAACCCCACAAAAATCAATAGATGAAGACATAAAACCACATCATTACTACATAACCGGAATAATGGAACAACGAAAATATTTAATATTAATAGATACAGGACGAGAAGAAAACTATATTACAAGAGAATTAGTGACGGAAGATGAAATAATAACTATTGAACAATCATGCTCTGAATTACCAAAAGCATTAATGTATACCGAAGAAACTACAGAAAAGGAAATAATCATCGGAGGAGTACCAATAGTAATAAAATTCAAAATATATCAAGGAAATGAAAATATCATTTTAGGAATAAAATGGTTGGAACAAGTAAAACCATATAATCTAGAAGACAAACAGTTAACAATAAATTATGAAAATAAAAGAGTAATAATAAAAAGAACTTTGGTATGATAAAAATATGAAAATATATATACTTGCAAAGATAATAATAGAAGGATATTACAACCGATATTATACACCAATGATAGATACGGGAGCAGAAGCTAATATATGTAAATACAATTGTTTACCAGAAGATAAGTGGGAAAAACTAAAAACACCTATAGTAGTAACAGGATTTAATAATGAAGGAAACATGATCACATATAAGGCAAAAAATATAAAAATACAAATATGGGATAAGATATTAACTATAGAAGAAATATATAACTTTGAATTAACTACAAAAGATATGCTATTAGGAATGCATATTTAGAAAAATTATACCCACATATAATAACAAAAACACACTGGTGGTTCACAACACCGTGTAGACAAAAAATAGGAGCAAAAAGGGTAAATAATAAAAAACGAAAAACAACAGAATGGATAAAAGGAAGTGAAAAAATTACACAAAAATTAGAAAATATAAAAGAAGGAGACCCTAAAATAGAATTAATTATATTCTCTATAGCTAAAGTAAAAATAATTCAAGATAAGTTAGAATTATTATATAGTGAAGATCCTTTACAAGGATGGGAAAAACATAAAACCAAAGTAAAAATTGAGCTAATTGATAATAACAGTATAATAACCCAAAAACCATTAGAGTATAATTTTAATGATTTAACCGAATTTAAGATACATATAGATGAATTATTAGAAAAAGGATATATACAAGAAAGCAATAGTAAGCATACAAGCCCGGCATTTATCGTAAATAAACATAGTGAACAAAAAAGAGGAAAAAGTAGAATGGTTATTGATTATAAAAATTTAAATGCAAAAACTAAAACATATAATTATCCGATACCAAATAAAATACTAAAGATAAGACAAATACAAGGATATAATTATTTTAGCAAATTTGATTGTAAATCAGGATTTTACCACTTAAAACGAGAAGAAGAATCTAAAAAACTAACAGCATTCACTGTACCACAAGGATTTTATGAATGGAATGTAGTACCATTTGGATATAAAAACGCACCAGTTAATATCAACACTTTATGGACAATTACTTTAAACAAATAGAGAATTGTGTAGTGTACATCGATGATATATTATTATATTCTAAGACAGAAGATGAACATATAAGATTATTAGAAAAAATTATACACATCATAGAATATTCAGGTATAAGTCTAAGTAAAAAGAAAGCTGATATAATGAAAAATCAAATAGAATTCTTAGGAATACAAATTGATAAAAACGGAATAAAAATGCAAACACATATAGTACAAAAAATAATTAATTCAAATGAACAACTAGATACAAAAAAGAAATTACAATCATTCTTAGGACTAGTAAATCAAGTAAGAGAATACATACCAAAATTAGCAGAAAATTTAAAACCATTACAACAAAAATTAAAGAAAGATATAGAATATCAGTTTGATAAAAAAGACCAAATACAAATACAAAAGGTAAAATTATTATGTAAAAACTTACCTAAACTATACTTTCCAGATGAAAATAAAAAATTTACTTATATAATAGAATCAGATGCGAGTGAAAAAAGTTATGGAGGAATATTAAAATACAGGTATGATGACACTACGATAGAACATCATTGCAGGTATTATTCAGGAACGTTTAATAATACAGAAATAAAATGGGAAATAAATAGAAAAGAATTATATTCAGTATATAAGTGTTTATTATCATTTGAACCATATATTGTATATAACAAATTTATTATAAGAACAGATAATACACAAGTAAAATGGTGGCTAACAAGAAAAATACAAGATTCGGTAACAACAAAAGAAATAAGGAGATTGGTATTAAATATATTAAATTTCACATTTACAATTGAAGTAATAAAAACTGATAAGAATGTTATTGCAGATTACTTATCAAGACAAAGCTACTCAGACTGAGAACGAAAATACAATGGAAGAGATACTCAAAGCCATAACTACACTTTGTATAAAAGTGGACAGTATGGACAACGAGATACAAAAGCTAAAAACTAATGAAGATAATATGAAGTCTAAAGCTAGTCAGCAGCATGACTATAAAAATGCGGAGCTACGTCGTTCGGAAGATTGAAAAAATCCAGAGCTAAAAGGAGACGATGGGAAACTCCTTAAAACCCATAATGTTTGTTTAAATACAGCTGCAGGTACAAGCAAACAAGTTAGCGATAAACAAGATAAAAATGCTAACTTAAACCAGCTATTCGAAAAACCATTTACCCAAAGGACACCTAGACATATGTCCATAGAACCGCAAACATCTACATATGCAGATAGTTTGCAAAACCAAAATGAGAAAAAGACATATAATTACATCACACGAACCTATATCGAAAATATACACAAAATCCAAACTTATTTAAACCGCAACCCTAGATCAACTACAAAAGAACCAAACCAAGATTATTTAACCCAAAGACTGCAAGGTTATAATAAACTAATTAAACAACCAAAAACTAACGCCAACTTAGTAAAGACATGTTATAACTATGGATTACTAAATACTGTATATACATATGACGGAGAAGAACTAACCGGAATACCGGAACTACATAGAGCATTTATTACTTATAAGAGAGTTACTAAGGAAAATCTATTCTATGTAAAGTTTTATACGACAACAGCAGAGATATTACACGAGGAAATAAAACCTCCGATACAAGTAGTAAAGATAGGACTAACAAAAGATATGATAATACCAGAAGATATCGGACAACAACCAGAGATACAAAAAACAGAGATACCTAATTTTTATGCCAATAAGAGGATAATTGGTATATCAACTATTATACAAGAACTAGCAAATAATTATTTAAACGGAAACGCAATATGGAGCTACTATGCAAGAGATCAGTTAATGATCTATTCCAATTCAAGGGAGCTAAGGAAAGCAGATATGGATGAAGTCCAGAGATAGATTTTATCATTACTTAAGCCAGAAGAACGACCTACAACACGAGCACTAAAAGAAGGATTTATTTCGGCAGAATTATTAACCAGGTATTGCAAGCTAATTGGTCACAAATACCCTGACCATGTATGTTCAAAATGCAATGGAGAAGATAACGTGATTCCCGATGTCCAGCTGGAATAAGATAAAGACGGAAGGAGCTAAGAAGAAGAAGACAAGTCAAAAAGATAAGAAAGAAAAAGTTAGTACGTAAAAATGTAAAAAAGTCATAGTAATAGTAGTATGTCATATATATAGCATGTAAAGTATGACAAGTAGTCAAAGACAAGAAAAGAAGATACGGATGGAAGGAGATAAGAGAAGACACTTGTAAATATACTAGTCTTATTATTGAATGTAATGTAAAATAGTCAATAAAGTGGGTAGTGTGTGCATGTGCATATTAAAAGTAGGATGGACAAATGTAATAAAGTAGTATGGGCAAGTATGGGCAAGAATGGACAAGTGTAACAATTATATGGGTAAGTGTAAGTAGTAGGAATGGTAGGTGTAAATTGTAAGTAGTACGTAAGAATTCCTTTCTATATAAGTGGAGGGATAAGTAAATATAAAGGCAGGCATTGCCTAACTTAAAACTTTCTTTCAAAAAACTCTCTCA
>NC_064286.1:33421223-33453956 GCF_019186545.1 Solanum stenotomum | reverse complement strand
TTAAATTTAATTATCTCATTTGCTAATTTTGTTTTTTGTTCTTTTTCTTTTTGTTTAATTTCATACATTTCTTTTAATATTGCTAGCTCTTTTTCTAGCTCTATTATTTTAGTATTTTTTACTTCTTCTAATTGTTGTACTTCCTTTTTTGTTTGTTGTTTTATTTTTTCAATTTCCATTCTTCTATCTATTTCTTCATTTTCTTTTGTCATTCTTACCATAGCAGTTAAACTATCTTCTAGTTTTACCGTTTCTTTTTCTAACATTAAACTTATATTGTCACCTATTTTCTTATATCTTCTTCCTAGATTAGAAAATATTATCTTTATTTTTAATCCGTCATAATTTTCATATGTTTTTTCATCTATTGCGTATTCTTCTTTATTCATTTATAAATTATGTTGTAGTTTATATTCTAAGTTATTTATTTGTATTTCAAGATAAAAAATAGTCTTTCTTTGTGCTAGTATAGATTTGTGACAAATTCCTGCAAATATATTACTATTAAGTCTATTTTGCCTATGTTCTAATTCTTGTCATTTTTATATAATTACTTCATTAAATTTTTGTTTAAATTCGCTATTCTTGTTATTCATTGTATTTTTAAGTATTGAATATATTTATATTCTATTTTAGATATATTATCTATTAATTGATTTAATTTTTCGTTATCAGTTTTTGTGATATTAAGTTGTTTATATTTCGGACCCCCAGTAGAGACTGGTACGATGAAATTCAACATTTTGTTCGTTCGGGTTTGATTGTGTCGTAGCTCTATAATTCGGGTGTTGTTTATCGTTGGATGAACTGCTGATATTGATCCCAAAAAAAAGATTTTTTCAAGCGATTGTGTGATAACTTTTTCTTCCAATCTGTCTTCTAAAACGGAAGTGAGCACAGGTGAGAGGACCCCACTTTCCCGCATCCCTCTCCCCACGAGCAGAACACCAGAGATGCACAACACGTGGGCCTTGTCTAATGAACGATGACTTTCGATTCTTCACTTCAAGGAGTAGAGTCGCTGCCCAACCCCCCGGTTCAATCGATAGATAGGCCGAAAACATATTTCTGGACAAATGAACAGACCTTTCCTTTTGCCAACAAACCGGTCAATGTCAACATTGCATTAAAATTATATATATCTTCTATGTGCTATTTTATTACTAGTCCTATTTTTTACTTCAATCCAAATTAAAGAAATTCACTCACTTGATTTTCTAACATACTCAAGCTATTCTTTTATTGCATTTAAATAAAAATTATATTCCTCAAAATTATTTTTCGTTCAAAAACAAGACCTCCAAAGGTCTTTTCTTAAAAACAATATCTCAAAGAAATCAACCTCTAGAGGTCAGCTTGCATTTAGGCTGAATGAATCCCTTACCCAAGAGATCCTAAAGCTAAAAACTAAGCTATTTCAGCTCTACGGGGGCCATACAATAAGGTGGAATAGATATAGGATGAGTGCCTACCTCAGGGTCAATAGAAAAGTGAATATCACACTCAGGGGGAAGGCTTGGTAAGTCAGTAGGTAAAACACCCACAACTCACGAATAACATGGACTGAATCAATAGAAGGAACTTCCCTACTCACATCCTATACATAAGACAAATAAGCTAGACACAATGTATCCATTAGTCTCAAATTCTAAATAAAAGAGATAATCCCAACCGCCATCTAAATACGGGACCCCTGCCATACCAATAAAAGAACGCTGGGCATGTCTAGGGCAAAACTCTTAGAAAAGAATCCAAGACTGCACTATATAGGGATAAATAGTCCATGCCTAGAATCATATCAAAATGCAATAGATAAAACAACATAATGTATGTATGGGTGTCACGCCCTTCAATAGTTACTAAACAAGATCAAAACACATGATCAACTACTAAGGACACACACACCGGGGTCGAAACACACCATGGCGCTGCAAAGGTCTCCAAACTCATACTCTAAGAGAAAGCATATAATACACAGATACATATGAAAAAGTAGAGCTTGAATCAAATTAAGTTAAGGTGGGTTGATGGAATAAAAGAATCATACATGTAATAACAACGTGTAATGCCTTAGCCTCCACCCTCGCTAGACCAACTTATAGATGGGTATTTTCTCCTCTACACAGAGCATCAACCCTACCACAAGACTTTTCTCCCAGGGTCCGCCCTGTAGTCTTTAATTATTGCCACGTTGTTCCTGACCCTGGGCACCACCTCTAGCTAGAGGTGTTACCTCTACAACTAGTTTAGCTAGATCTGGAGCATGTGTTATCATCCATCGCTAGGGAGAGTCTTTGGAAAACTGATCAGGATCCCCACATTCATTGAAACCTTGTCAAGATTGGCCCATAAAGTAAAGACACCATGACCTGAAGCACTCGACACTGAACCCCATAAACTCTGACCCATACCAGCATCACCTTAGTTGTACTTATTAACCTATACAGCCTAAAGTGAGGCCTAGATATGCAATCTAGATTGACCATGCTAAAACCTTTTTGGAGGTCTATCATATGAGTATTTGCCTCTTTAATGGAACCCATTGTAGCTACCTCGATGTCGAGCCCTCTTATCGCTGCCCAGTGGGCCTCGCAATGGATCTCCTCCATAGTACTAACATGGTCAACTACACCCAAGAAGGAGCGGCCCATTGAAGCCAAAGCCACAATCTCAATATACACAAAAAATCTTAACCCATGAACAAAGAAAATGTCATTCCCGAGACTAAACCTTGGATGTATCCGGTTCTCAAAAATGACTGTTGGTCCCAAAGAGACTCCTTGTTGTAGGTGAATACTTATAGGACGACTAACTCAAGCATACGCCAGCATCAAGGACCGAAGAAAATACTTTAAACAAACATTGAATCTAAAACTGTTGAAATTAAGGAATATGATAGTAAAGTTAGCAACACATCTGCAAATAAATATGAAATACTCTCTAACCATGCCTATCTACAAGTTTCTAATGTTTAAAGATATGTATCAAGACAAGACCCACAAAACCTCAAAACACTACTACTACTAAGAAAAATACTAGAGCCTTCCAAAAACAAGGAAGTTTCATCGAAAGATTACAAATGGATAATAATATCTCAATGAAGCGCCTATTGATGATCCTGGATACCTATATCTGCCTCGTAAAATGATGCATGTTGAATGATATTAGTACATGCAATGTACGATATGTAATAAGGCTGAATGAAACAAACACTTAACTAGAGGATTGAAAGTAACTCAATTGAAGTACAACATGGATCATGATGAAAACCATTTACACTCTTGCAATAAGGATAAAATAATAATAAATAGTAAAATGTATGAATACATAAATACTTTACTTTAGTTTATTAGGGAGTTTCTCTAACCGACAACAATCACTATGAGCTTCGTGATGATATAATGTCATATCCATATTGCCATAGCCAATGTATGCCTTTCCATGTTATAGGACATGACTTTAACTTATGGATCAATCTAATATGCCTTCTCAGAAATAGTGAAGATTTTTCCCAATGTCTATACGATCCTATCCTACTTTGCCCCATAGTAAATGGGTTTGAGTCATATGAACTCTTACCCAAATCGGTGGACAATATCACTCTCAAAATATTACTATATACGCCTATGAAGAGTAATCACTAGGTTGAGTTAATACTCACAAGACGCTCTTTATTGTGTAACTAAACTTTACTTTATTTGTCTGAAATGCTTCTAAAATTTGTATATCGTTTTCTTAAACTAGTACTTTCTTTCTAAGCATAAAATAATACATTTGGAACTATTAGTGTTACATTAAATGCTTCTCAAAAGATACTATAAAGCTTCTTAAGCAAAAGTATTCAACAAAACTCAATAACTACAGTTCACATAATAATATAAACCATGAATAAGAACTCAAAATATCAAATGTATAGAGTAGCATGATCGCAATACTCAAGAATCTAAAATCGAAATAAGAACACAACCTAGTGTGGAAACTCATGGAACTTTGGGTCGAACCCTAGATTTATCTCTTTTCTAACTAAATTTAGATGTAGGGCCTGAGGATGAACTTTGTCCAATAGTATGAATATCCTTACATACCAAGAAGAAAAAGTTCTTGGACAAACTTAATGACTAGTTGAAAACCCTAGCTCTCTCCTCGTGGATCCTTGTTGTAAGTCCTTGGAATGACTATGGGGGTGTGGTCAAATGGTACTGTTTAGAGCCTTCATTAGGTGTGAAAAAATAAGGGTTAGGCTTTGAAAGGGTGAGAAAAGACTAAACTGACCCTACTTTAAACTTATCAAACAACTTCTACTGACACTATGTACGGTCCATATTAACTTCTACAAACCATACTGGTGAACCGTAGAAGGACTACATGGACTTTAACTTTCTGATAAATTCAATGGCCAAGTTCTACAAGACGTAGACCTTTCTACGACTCGTAGGTCAGTTTCGAGGAACCCAAGGTCAAAATTCCTCTAAGTGACATCTCCTTTCCAAGAGCACTAGGTTCAATACTGTAGGACTTTGCACGGTTCGTACACCCATCCATAGAACCTACAGCTATAAATATTTCACCAAGTATCGAACCTTCCTACGACCACTTCTTATGGGTTGTATAACTTTCTATTGACCATCCTATTGGTCCATAGGAACTCTACTGGGACTTGGTGATGAGTGGTAGATTTACACTCATTTTAGGACTATTAATTTCAATAATTAGTGTCCTCAATGCCTAATTATGTCATATTCTAAAAATATTTTGATGATTTATAGTTATGAATGCTAAGGGATAAGGCAAGCATGAATATTTCAAAGAAAGGCCAAAAATATGGGAAAAAAAGTAAACTCCACGTTCTTAATCGCCAAATAAGAAGGGTGGATTTCCCAATTGGCATGACCTCACCCAAATTGACAATGCTCAAAACATGAAATAATTGAGGCAGGTTGGTGAACTTAAAAGGAAAGGCGACTTGCTGAACGTAAAGGGCAAACGTGCTGACCATCACCGAAAATGATAGGACTTTGAGGAAAATTACAGGCTTGAAAGGTGAACAAAGGTGGTACTTGGTGATTCACTGATTGTGAAAGGCAGACTAGAATGATCTTTCAGATTAAGGTTCAAAAATTTGAAGCCTAAAGTAAGAGAAAGGCGAGCTAAGAAGTAAATGATGATCCGCTGAATTAGCTTGGTGAGCCCAACAAACATTGTCGAAGTGTTCACGAAGAGAATTTTTCGCGAATTTTTGTAAAACTATGAATAGCAAAGAGTAGAGAGGAAAAATGAGTTTTTTGGAGAGACTTTTGAAGTGAGAGTTTTCCCTTCTAAAGAGTGAAATATTTTACGTTGCGAACATCTTTAGTGTTTGGGTTGTTAACTTTGCGCTTAAAATTTACTATTTCAAGTTGAATGCAAAGTTGATGTTGGTTATAATTGCTTAATTTTATGTCACCATGAAAAATATAGTTTCTTGACATCTTTTGATGGATGGCTAAAACCCCAAAGTCAAGGGGTGAACTCATGGGGTTTGATGTTGATTTGATGTACTGGGTATTGTGTTTTGCTCTATTTTCTTGTTGTTCATCCATGGATTTGGGCAGTAGTTATGGGGTTTGATGTTGATTTAATGTAGTGGATATTGTGTTAACTTATGGGTGTAGGTTGCAAACTTGATTCTTCTTCTAATATCTGATTGATGCTCGAAAGAGATTGATTTGAGTGGTTAGTTAGTTCAATATTTGTAATTTAGGTTTGATATATATGTATTGCTTAAAGAAGAGTTTATGGGCTGGATCTATCTGACCTAATTATGTTCAAAAGAAAGAAGAGTCTAAGGTAGTGGGTTGTTTAGTTATGTACATAGATGAGACTGAAAGGAGATTCTATGAAATGCCATTATAACATCGAAAAAAATATTAGTGTTATTGAAGATTACCTAGCCTACCCATGAATATTTAACACTATTAAGTAACACAATTACCCCTACATGGAATTAATTTTCAGTCCATGCACCCCTAGATTACTTGTTACTTACTAGCATTTCAGAAATTTAAGTTTAATAGTACTTATCTATACCAAAATCCTTTTTGTAAATTTGGTGGAATCATCCACCCATTGTTCTTACTGCTGCAAATGAATTGTTTAATATTCTAAATTTCTTGATAGAATTCCTTTCACTTTATCACTCTCTGTGGGATTCAACCTTGACTCTTATTTTGGTATTTTTATTGATGACAACCGCTTACTCTTTAGATTTGTTTAAGAGAGTCGTTTGAGCATTATCAACAATGACACCGCTGTCGGAAAGTGATCTCTCTGAATTTGATTTGAGAAATTTATCTGTAAATTTGTTTAGTTGTAGTAGATTGTTGCTTGGTGTGTCGTTTCCTTATTTGCAGGTGCAAAACATGAGTGACCACAATAGTTACAGTGATATTCACTACGGATAAAATGATAATATGAGTGATTTGAATTACATGCTCATGAATGTAATTCAAACAATGGGAGCCACCCGGTTACCTCTTACAACATGAAGGGTTGTTCTTCATTTAACCGGGACAATGCTACAACTACTCAATTTGAGAGGAATATTTGGGGGTTTAGCTCATGAATACCCCATGAGCACCTTCATAATTTTGTAGATGTATGTGGGTCGTTTGTGTTCAAGAACATCTCACAAGAGTCCATAAGGTTGAGTTTATTCCCGTTTTGTTTGACAGGTGATGCTATAAGATGGTTGGCGGAATCGCCAAATGATTCTATCACTTTTTGGGAGGAATTAAATGAATTCTTGGACAAATTATTTTCTCCCTCGAAGATGGTAAATCTTAGGGACTGAATCCAAAACTTTAAGAGAATTGAAGGTGAACCTCTACATGAGATGGAACACCCCAAAAATTTACTCTTCAAATTCGAATAATTTGTCTTAAGTATATGAGCTTGAACCGGCTGATGTAGTACTTGATAATGTGTTTTTAGGTTCTATACCTAGTGTAGAAAGGGTATCAGAATTGATTTGGGGTCATAAGGGACCTCTAATACTAAGTCAAGTTCAAAGTCTTTTTACCGGCTAAGTTTTTCGCATTAGTTTATGCAAGGGTCAACTTCAGACAGTCATATCTCTTAGAATATGAATAGTTATGCAGCCCATAAAATATCAAATGAAAGATCTGTGAGTCTTCTTCTCAATGCCACCAAGTTTGCATCAATTGGAGTTTGGAGTAAAAAATGAGCCTTTCGAGTAGTCATATCATGAAGACCATCATATAAGGAGAGAGACCTTATAGAGTTAAACTCTATCGCACGACTTAGAGTAATAAATAAGGGAAGTTTCCTAACCATCTTGTAGCCTCTCATTCATAAATGTGGCGCACTTGACACTATGAAAAAGACTCTACTTGACGTGGTTTTGAGACATCCTAGAACCGTTATAACATTTATGCTCTAATTACCAAGTTTGTCATGACCCAGGGCTACCCCCTAGATGTAACATGGCGTACAAGACTCTGGGAGACCTCATACAAGCAACTTAGCTTTCATAACATAAGATAATAGAAATGAGCGGAACTTTAAAACATTTTCAACAACATCGAGGTATTTATAAAATGAAGGGGATGAATAATACACTTTGTCTCAAACCATCTAAAATTATGATTATCTTTGGGACACAACCCATACAATAGTATAAAACATAAAATGAAAGAACATAAGAAAATGGTGGTCAAATCCTCGAATGCTATGAGGACTCACCAGTCTTCAAATCTTGCTCTACTATGATCCTAGCCACGGGGATGAGAGTTGATATCGTCGGACCTTACATTTAGATAAAAAAAATATATGCAAGAGTATGTGTTAGTACAAGGATGTACAAAATATGATAGCATGCATAAACATTAACGTAAGTAAAAGAGATAACAACATAAGTCATATGCATAATCAATGCACAAAAATAATCATAACATAACAGGAACACTTCTTGAAGTAACCGAACTTATCCTCAATTAAGACTTGGGTCATCAACCTATAGTCATACATATCAAGAAAGGCAACTCAAGAAACAATCTAATCCAATCTATCATCATAATAGTTACATCTCATCTTAAAACATACTAATGATACTTCCTTGAAGTAACCATGTTTCATCAAAACTATGCTACTTTGATTTAGGGGTAGTCAATCCTTAACTATTTATACTATCTATGGAAGAGTACTACTTTACTAGTCCAAGCTACCATGAAGAAGCATCTCATCATGCCAATCCAATCTACCATGAATGGTTACTATTTACCAATTTAAGCTACCATGGAAAAGCACCTCATTATACTATTCCAAGCTATCATGGAAAACTCCTTATCATGCAAGTCCAAGGTATCCATGGAAGGGTACTATTTCTCAATCAAAGCTACCATGAATCGGTATGGCCTTACAAAGTAAAGATACCATGCAAAGCACCTTATCATGCTTAGTTCAAGCTATGCCTTGGAAGGGTACTATTGCTCAATCAAAGCTATCATGAAATTGTATGGCATTACCAAGTCAACCTATCATGAACCTTACTATTACAAGCTACTATTGGAAGGGTACTATTGCTCAATCCAAGCTACCATGAGTTCTACTAACCCAGACTACAATGAGTTCTACTAACTCAAGCAACCATGAAATGGTCTTGTCTTACCAAGTCAAGCTATCCATGAAAAAAGTATCTCATTATGCTAATTCAAGGTAAGTCTTATCTATCATAGTTCATAAATTCTTTAATTCATTTTAGGTGAGCAAGAGTTTCAACCTAGAATCATTCTATGTGAGAAAACCTTTCACATTCATACATTCACAGAGTAATTCATGTGGGTAACTCCTTCCACAATAATTCTATCTAATAATCAATATTTAACGTATAAGCTTTACTCTCAAAACCATGATAATCCTAATTCATTATATAAGCTTTACTCTCAAAGCCCTAATAATCCTACTTCATCATAAAAGTTCTAATCTCAAGCAATCTATAATGTCTCTCATCAATCCTAGAAGAATACATCTAAATCCACAAATTCTATTTTCATGGCATAAAACCTATTTACCTAAATTTCATCCTTATAGACATGGGTTAGGCATGGGTAAATTTAAATTCATCCTAAAAACATTGAATCTACTCAATTAAATCATAAACAATCATAATCCACTCATTTGGATCAACATTCATCAGGACCCACAACATTAGAAGAAAACTCTAACTAATTTGGGGAATTTCTACTTTTCACTTGGGGAATCCTGGGGGCTCCATGGATGAAAAGCTACCATACCTTAATAACAAAGCCCACAAATGCTTGTGGAATGGATAGTTGAGCTTGATCCTAGCTTCAACTCTTTCTTCTTCTTCAAGTTCTAGAGAGAAAAATATTTTAGAGAAAAACATGGGATTTCTTTTGGGTTTTTTGAAATAATGACTTGAATGTGTGAGTTTTGGGGTTAAAATCACTTATGTAAGGGTCCTAGACTTGGGTAAAATGACATAGTATCAATTAACTTAAATTCGTAAAAGACCCTTTCAAGACCCTAACTTAAAAAATGAAGACTCTCATGCTAGAGCTGGCCAAAACCCCTCGACGACTCGCCATGTGAGCTTTTAGCTCGCTGAAATTTATACTGAGTCGACATGGGGGCTAACTCAACTAGGTGATGGGGGAGTCGACTTTGGTGGCTCACCGAATGGAACGACGAGCCCGACTTGGCTAGCCTAAAGTTACAGAATGCAAGACATCAGGGATCAACCAAAAAGGCGAGGAGCTCTACTTGGCGGATCGCCAAGTCTATTCGGTAGATCTCCAAGTTGACTATTAAGTGAATAGTTTTCCTTCTCTAAATTTGAGGTGTTACACCAATGCAAGAAAAATGTGAGCTAAGGAGCAAATGATTGTTCTCCGAATGTGCTTGGCGAGCTCGACTAACATCACTGAAATGCGAACAGAGTGAATTTTTTCCCAAATTTTGGCAAATTATAAATATCCCAAAGTTGAGAGAAAGAAGGTCCAAAAATATTTTCTAAAGACCCCTCTTAATACTTTTTCTCTAGAGTTTTAGAGTGAGAAACACTTAACCTTGTGAAGAAAATCTCTAGTTTTGGAGTTTTCAACTTTTCTCTTAAAATTTACAATTTCAAGTTTATTTAAAAGTGGGGTGTTGCTGATATGTAACACTCCGGAAACTAATAGGCTAAACTAGAGACTAACCTAAGGGTTAGAGTCGTAAACGTACCTCCTCGTACCTAAACATTTAGGGTTTCGCGTTAGAACGTCAAGGTTTAAACCCCAAGGACCAACCATGGGTCCTTAAGGAAGAGCCTTGAAAGGACTGCCTAGTAGTGACCCACGGAGGACACCCACGCCTCGTGAGTCAACCTTTGATCTGTGGGTAGGCAACCGTAGGTCAAGCCCCAAAAAACAGATCCCAGAGCCCGACCCATGCTTCACCATCACGAGTCATGGGTCCAACCATGGTCCGTAGGTGAGGGGGTGGTGGGTCATACCTGAAATCAGTTTTTTGGAGATAGTTGAGGGGTACTTTGGGGTTTTCCTTTTAATGAAATATTAAGTAACGTCATTTTGTATTAAATTATACTAACTATATATAGTTTTAAGACCCCTAAATCTATTCATCACCCTCATAATTTCAAAATTCCCAAATCAAAACCAATTTTCTCCAAAATCTTCTCTCTAGAACTCCAACGAAGAAGAAGAAGAAAATCAAGCTACGGTTGAAGAAGAAGGATTTTTCCCTCCATTTCTTTAGGGAATCATAACTAAGGTATGGTATTCCTTCATCCATAGATAGTCTTCATCCATGGAGTCCCTCCAAACTCAATTTCAAACTAATAATTCACCCAAAAGCTAGGGTTTTACTCCAAGTCATGGATTCCTTTTCAAAAACATTTCTATTGATTTAATTACTTTATATTATAATTGAATCATTGTTTTTTTATGGTTTTACGATGAAATCTCCCAAGAATCCATGAAATCCCTATATTCCCAATTTATGACATATGATGTGGGTTAATTGATGAAGGAAAAGTATTATGAGATTTTGGTTATAGCTATTTAGTTAATTGAATCATGTTATTATCCATGTCTAACGTAGTAATTCTAGATGTGTTCATTGAATACGATCTATGGTCCTTGAAGGGTAAATTATGAGAATTATGCATGATTATGAGATTTATGTATATGCTCTAAGAACACTTTGAGAGTGAAGTGTCCATGACTATGATGATATTGTTGTGTTGATTGAAAGGCTACTCTCATGAACACACAATGAATATAATGTGAATCATTTTCTCACAACGTGATGATTCTAAGGTTGAAAGAAAATTCTCACCTAATTGAATCTAATAAGCTATCATAATGAAACAAGTTAAGCCTTAATAAGTACTTCGTGGGATAGATGCTTAGTACCGAGTGGATATTGTTATGAGCTAGAAGCTCCTCTATTAGAAATGGCGGGTTTCTAGAAGCAATATCTTGAGATCGAAGCTCCTCCGTCAGAAAGGGCGGGTTTCTAGTAAAAATCTCCTTAGCCCATAAGCTATGTCCCCCCATAGGTCTTTACCTAGTGAATCGACCTAAAAACTAACAAGCCATGGTCTTAGCTTAGGCAAGTAGGACAACCCCTTTTTGATGTGAGTAACATCGGATACCATGGTAATCTCACATGGTCTATGTCGGTTAAGGCTTATTCCTACTTATGACAAGAACATGAGTTATGAACTGTGGTTACTCAAGAAGCTTTACTTAGTATGGGTGGGATTATGGGATCTTACTCATGCATTGCACAAGTAGACTTTGAGAGTGCTTATGGTATGTTTCTTCTATGCTATAATGGTCTATGAAATGAACATGCTTGTGACTTATGCTTTTACACTAATCTTCATGATGATTCTTAAACTTGATAAATTGCATGTATTTCACCTAAAATGTCCCTTTTTGCATGTTTTCATGATTTTATGCATAACTATCATACTTAGTCCATTTTTTTACCAACCCATATTTTCCTACATTTTCCACAAGTGTAGGGTCTGGTGTTTGAGGTGATCTTCATTTGATTCAAGCTTGGATTTGACTATTCTCCTAGCTTGTGGTGAGTCCTCATGAGTCGAGGATGAATGTTTCATTTGAGTTTCATTCTTGTATTTTCATTTTTTTGTTATGTTGTTTTGGGGTTGTGACCCTATTCGACTCAAGTATTGTAATAGATGGCTAATTGAGACAAGTCTAGACTTCCGCTTCCGTTTATGAAAATTTTGGACTTAAATGCGGTTTTACTCTTATTGTTCTAATACTTTATGTTATGGCATGCTAAGTGGCTAACATAGGGCCTTTCGGGGTTCTATGTGCCTTGTATGTCTAGGGGTACCCTTGGGTCGTGAAAAACTTAGTAATTAGAGAATAATGTTTAGAATGATTCTAGGATGATGTCTCATAGCCATGTCTAGTAGAGTCTTGTTCATAAGTGTGAAGCGCGCCATATTTATGAGTGAGAAGCTATAAGATGTTTAGGAAATTTCACTTCTTTCATTACTCTTAAGTGGTACCTTATAGTTTAGCTCTATAAAGTCACTCTTCTAATCCTTCTCTTGTACCTTCAGAATATGAATACATGAAAGGCTAACGCTAAAAGGATGGAAGATGAGAATGTGAATCAAGGAGCTCCTCCTTAAAGTAATCAAGCATTGGTTGACCCCGTGGGTGAGAAAGTGACCAAGAAGAAGTGTAGAGCTACTATCCAAATATTGACCCAAGCCGTGATGGCTCAAGCTCAAGTTGGGACAACTTAAGCCCAAGCCATGACGGCCCAGACCAATAGAGATGTTGGGCCTCAAGTGAACCCTAATATGAATTTTGCGGCTTCTAGATTGAAGAATTTTGCAATAATGAACCCTCTTGTGTTTCTTGGTTTCAAAGTGGGAGAGGAACCTTAAGAATTTGTGGAAGAGGTTTATAAAATAATTGATGCCATGGGGGTGACTTCGGTAGAAAAAACGGAGTTAGCCGGTTACCAATTGAAGAGTGTGGCTCAAGTATGGTATACTCAATGGAAGAATAATAGGCAGGTAGGAGCAGGTCCAATAGAGTGGGAAGTGTTCAAATCGGCGTTCCTTGATAGGTTCTTTCCCAGAGAGATGAGGGAAGCTAAGGTGGAAGAATTAATTAACCTCCATCAAGGAGGAATGAGTGTTCAAGAATATTCTCTATAGTTTACTCAATGGTCCAAGTATGCTCCGGCTATGGTGGCAGATTCAAGGGATATGATGAGTAGGTATTTGACGGGTGTATCCAAAGTGGTAAGAAAAGAATGTCGTACGGCAATGCTCCTTCATGAAATAGATATCTCATGTCTTATGGTGTATCCCCAGCAAATAAAGGATGAGAAACTACAAGGCAATAATAGGGAGGTTAAAAGAGCTAGAACCGGTGATGGTAATTTCTCCAATGCTAAGTCTGATGGAGAAGGTTCAAACAAAGGTTTTCCAATCAAGGTTACTCTAGTTCCTCCACAATGGTCAATAAGGAAAGGGTTCCTAACCCTAAACCTCAAGGAGGAAATGGTGGTGGGTCTTCTATGACTAGGCCTACTTGTGTTAAATGCGGTAAGAAATATGATGGCAAGTGTCTAGTGGGTTCGGATGTGTGTTATGGTGTGGAAAGAGTGGTCATAAATTGAGGAATTGTACAACACTTTTGGGTAAGAGAAAAGAGGACAAGCAAGCTCCTCCAAGCGGTCCAAACCCCTAATGCTCAAAATCAAACCCGCTTTTATGATCTTTGATCTCGAGATGACCAAGAGAGCTTCCCGGATGTGGTGACCGGTATGTTAAAAGTCTTTTATATTGATGTATATGACTTGTTAGACCCCGGTACTACTTTGTCCTTTGTTACACCTTTAGTAGAACCTTTTTCAGTCTCTACCCCAGTTGGTGACTAGGTGGTGGCTAGGAAAGTTTATAGAAGTTGTCCCATTTCTTTGTCCGATAAAGTTACTTTGGTGGATTTGGAAGAGTTAGACATGTTAGACTTTGATATAATTTTGGGTATGGATTAGTTGCATGCATGTTATGCCTCTATCGATTGTAGGACTCGGGTTGTCAAATTCCAATTTCCAAATGAGCCTGTCTTAGAGTGGAAGGGGGGAAATTCTATCCTTAGAGGTCAATTTATTTCTTGCCTTAAGGCTAGGAAAATGATCTCCAAGGGGTATATTTACCATCTTAATAGGGTGATGGATGTTGTATTCGAAGCCCCTTCTCTAGAGTCGGTTCTGATGGTGAATAAGTTTCCGTAAGTTTTTCCCGATGATTTACCCGGTATTCCTCCTGAGAGGGAAATAGATTTATGTATTGATCTTTTATCGGATACGCAACCTATCTCCATTCCTCCTTATAGAATCGCTCTGGCCGAGTTGAAAGAGCAACTAAGGGATTTGTTAGAAAAGGGTTTTATCCGACCGAGTATCTTTCCATGGGGTGCTCCGGTGTTGTTTGATAGAAAGAAGGATGGGTCTCTTAGAGTGTGCATTGATTATCGTTAATTGAATAAAGTGACCATCAAGAATAAATATCCCCTTCTTAGGATTGATGAATTGTTTGACCAACTTGAAGCAGCTAGCTATATCTCCAAAATTGACCTTCGTTTGGGTTATCACCTATTCAGGGTAAGCTGGGTTGATATTTCCAAGACGGTCTTTAGGACCCGGTATGGTCACTATGAATTGGTGGTTATGTCATTTGGGTTGAAAAATGCCCCGACGGCATTTATGGACTTAATGAATAGAGTGTTTAGGCAATACATAGACATGTTTGTGATTGTGTTTATCGATGACATTTTGATCTATTCAAGGAGTGAGAACGAACATGTGGACCATTTGAGAATTGTGTTGCAAGTTCTTAAGGACGAACAACTTTTTGCAAAGTTTAGCAAGTGTGAGTTTTGGTTAAGGTCTGTAGCATTCCTTGGTCATATTGTGTCAAGCAAGGGTATTAAGATGATGGATACGGTTAAGAGTTGGCCTAGACCTCTATCTCCTTCCGATATTAGAAGCTTTTTGGGCTTGGCCGGTTACTATAGGAGGTTTGTTGAGGGGTTTTCCTTCATTACTTCTCGATTGACGGCTTTGACTCAAAAGAAAGCTAAGTTTGAGTGGTCAGAGGCTTGTGAGCAAAGTTTCCAAGAGTTGAAAGATAGACTTACTTCCTCTACGGTGTTGACCTTACCAAAGGGTAAGGATGGTTTTGTTGTATATTATGACCCCTCTAGAGTGGGTTTGGGATGTGTCCTCATGCAAAACGGTAAAGTGATTGCCTATGCTTCAAGGCAACTTAAACTACATGAGAAGAATTATCCGACCCATGATCTTGAATTAGAGGAGGTAGTATTTGCCTTGAAAATATGGAGAAATTACTTGTATGGAGTGCATGTGGATGTCTTCATAGATCACAAGTCTTCAATATGTCTTTAGTTAAAAGGACTTGAATCTCCGACAAAAAAACTAGTTAGAACTTTTGAAGGATTATAACATTAGTGTTCTTTACCACCCCGACAAAGCTAATATTGTAGCGCATTCACTTAGTAGATTATCCATGGGTAGTATGGCTCATGTTGAGGATGAAAAGAAAGAGTTGGTTAGAGAGGTGCATAGATTGGCCTGGCTAGGTCTCCAATTAGTGGATTCCACCAAGGGTGGACTCATGGTCCATAATGGTTCCGAATCGTCCTTTGTGGTGGATGCAAAGTCTAAACAAGATCTTGACCTTTTATTGGTTGAGTTGAAAGAGTCGGTGCTCAAGAAGTCTGTTGAGGCTTTCTCCCAAAGGAGAGATGGGGTGCTTAGGTACCATGGTCGATTATGTGTTACGGATGTTGATGGATTGAGGGAGCAAATTTTAGAGAAGGCTCATGGTTCTCAGTATTATATTCATCTGGGAGCCACCATCATCTACGGGAAGTCTATTGGTGGAATGGTATGAAGAGAGATATTGTAGGATTTGTAGCCAAATGTCCCCATTGTCAACAAGTTAAGGTTGAGTACCAAAGGCCGGGAGGCTTATCTAAAGATATAACAATTCCCACTTGGAAGTGGGAAGATGTGAATATGGACTTTATTGTGGGTTTGCCTCGCACTCGAAGGCAACATGACTCTATTTGGGTCATTATAGATCGTGTGACAAAGTCAGCCCACTTTATTCCCGTCAAGGTTTCTCATTCAGCGGAAGACTATGCCAAGTTGTATATAAGTGAGATAGTGAAGTTGCATGGGGTTCCTTTATCTATTATTTCGGATCGGGGTACTCAATTTACCTCACACTTTTAGAAGCCGTTCCAAAAAGGGCTTGGTAGTAAGGTGAAGCTTAGCACAGCTTTTCACCCTCAAATGGATGGTCAAGCGGAATGCACCATTCATACATTAGAGGATATGTTCAGGGCATGTGTCATAGACTTCAAGGGTAATTGGGATGACCACTTTCCATTAATAGAGTTTGCCTACATTAATATTTATCAATATAGTATTAGTATGGATCCCTTTGAAGCGTTGTATGGTAGGAGATGTAGGTCTCCAGTTGGTATGTTTGAGGTAGGTGATATTGCTTTTATTGGTCCCGAATCGGTTTTTGAGGCTATTAAGAAAGTTCGGCTCAATAGAGAGAGGTTTAGAACGGCTCAAAGTAGACAAAAGTCCTATGCCGATGTTAGAAGAAGGGATCTAGAATTTGAAGTTAATGATTGGGTCTATTTGAAAATCTCTCCCATGAAGGATGTGATGAGGTTTGGCAAGAAAGGGAAACTTAGTCCCCGGTATGTAGGCCCATATCAAAGTTTGAAGTGTATTGGGAAGGTTGCCTATGAGTTGGACTTGCCAAATGAGTTGGCCCCGGTTCATCCGATATTTCATGTTTCTATGCTTAAGAAGTTCATTGGAGATCAGGTATCCATTATTCCCCTAGAAGGGTTAGGAGTTGATGAAAGCCTTTCCTCTGAAAAGGTCCTGGTAGAGATTCTAGACCGGTAAGTCAAGAGGTTGAGAATCAAGGAAATAGCTTTCGTCAAGGTTTTATGGAGCAATCACTTAGTTGAGGGTGCTACCTGGGAGACCGAGGCAAATATGACGTCCCAATATCCTCATCTCTTTCCTTCTATTCCTATTCAAGCTTGAGGTAAATAGTTCCTCTTGAGTTTTAGTGTTTTGGGAGTCATGTGTGTTATATGTGTTTTCCATGATTTCCTTATGTTGTGCATGTTCTTGATGAAATTCATGTTTAGTAAGAAAATGAGTTTTTATGGTTCACTTTCCTCATGTGTTTGTGCATTGAGTATGAATTTCCTATTTGACCTCATGGGATGAGTTGATGAACATGCTTTAGTATCCTTTTCAGAGAAATTGCATATTGTCTCTATGATATTGTGTTGAATATGATTTTAGTTGGAGAAAGTAGTTCTTCTTATAACTATGTGAATGTTCAGTTTCATGCATATTGGGTTGTTAGATGTAGTTCCTACTTCCTTGTATTGCATTGATTATATTTTGAGATGGAGTTGATGTTTCCTCTTTTGGATTGTGCATTATTTTGATTTTTCATGCATGTTGGGCTGCTAGTTTTGAGTCTTTAATTTTGTAAGTTGTCTAGATCGTCATTCGAGGACGAATATTCCCAAGGGGGAGATAATATAACACTCCGAAAACTAATAGGCTAAAGTAGAGCCTAACCTAAGGGTTAGAGTCATAAACGTACCTCCCCGTACCTAGTAATGTGGGGTTTCATTTTGGAACGTCAAGGTTTAAATCCCAAGGACCAACCATGGGTCCTTAAGGAAGAGCCTTTAAAGGACTTCCTGGCAATGACCCACGGAGGGCACCCACACCTCGTGGGTCAACCCATGCTCCGTGGGGAGGCAACCGTAGATCAATCTCTAGAAAACAGGCCACAGACCCCGACCCAAACTTTACCAGAACGGGCCGTGGGTCTAATTACGGTCTGTATGTGAGGGGGTCATGGGTCATGCCTGAAATCAGTATTTAGGAGCTAGTTGAGTGGTACTTTGGGGTTTTCCTTTTTAATGAAATATTAAGTGACGTCGTTTTGTATTAAATTATACTAAGTATATATAGTTTTAAGACCCCTAAATCTATTCATCTCCCTCATAATTTCCGAATTCCCAAATCAAAACCAATTTTCCCCAAAATCTTTTGTTTAGAACTCCAAGAAAGAAGGAGAATAGAATCAAGCTAGGGTTTGACGAAGAATGCTTTTTCACTTAATTTCTTTGGGGAATCATAACTAGGGTATGGTAATCCTTCATCCATGGATAGTCTTCATCCATGGAGTCCCTCGAAACTCAATTTCAAATTAGTAATTCCCCCAAAATCTAGTGTTTTACTCCAAGTCATGGATTCCTTTTCAAAAATGTTTTTATTGATTTAATTACTTTATATTATGATTGAATTGTTGTTTTGTTATGGTTTTATGATGAAATCTCCCAAGAATCCATGAAATCTCCATATTCCTAATTTTGACTTGTGATGTGGGTGAATTGATGAAGGAAGAGTATTATGATATTTTGCTTATAGTAATTTAGTTAATTGAATCATGTTATTATCCATGTCTAATGTAGTAATTCTAGATGTGTTGATTGAATATGATCTATGGTCCTTGAAGGGCAAATTATGAGAATTATGCATGATTATGAGATTTATGCATATGCTTTAAGAACACTTTGAGAGTGAAGTGTTCATGACTATGATGATATTGTTGTGTTGATTCAAATGCTACTCTCATGAACACACAATGAATATAATGTGAATGGTTTTCTCACAACATGATGATTCTAAGGTTGAAAGAAAATTCTCACCTAATTGAATCTAATGAGCTATCTTAATGAAACAAGTTATGACTTAATAAGTACTTTGTGGGATAGATGCTTAGCACCGAGTGGATATCGTTATGAGATGGAAGCTCCTCCGTCAGAAATGGAGGGTTTCTAGAAGCAATCTCTTGAGAGGAAGCTCCTCCGTCAGAAAAGGAGGATTTCTTGTAAAAATAAGTGCCCCCATAGGTATTTAAGTAGTGGATCCACCTAAAATCTAACAAGCCATGGTCTTACCTTAGCAAGTACGACAACCCTTTTCAATGTGGGTAACATCGGATTCCATGTTAACCTCACATGGTCTATGTCGGTTAAGTCTTATTTCCACTTATGACAAGAACATGATATATGAACTATGGTTACCCAAGAATATTTACTTAGTATGGATGGGATTAGAGGATCTTACTCATGCATTGCACAAGTATACTTTGACATTTCTTATGGTATATGTTTCTCCTATGCTATGATGGTCTATGAAATGAACATGCTTGTGACTTATGCTTTTACACTAATCTTCATGATGATTTGTAAACTTGATAAATTGCATGTATTTCACCTAAAATGTCCCTTTTTGCATGTTTTCATGATTTTATGCATGACTATCATACTTAGTGCATTTTTGTACTAACCCATATTCTCCTACATTTTCAGCAATTGTAGAGTCCGGTGTTTGAGGTGATCTTCATTTGATTCAAGCTTGGATTCGACTATTCTCCTAGCTTTTGGTTAGTCCTCATGAGTCGAGGATGGATGTTTCATTTGAATTTTATTCTTGTATTTTCACTTTTGGATTATGTTGTTTTGGGGCTGTGACCCTATTTGACTCAAGTATTGTAATAGATGGCTAATTGAGACAAGTCTAGATTTCCGCTTTGCTTTTATGAAACTTTTGGACTTAAATGCATTTTTACTCTTATTGTTCTAATACTTTATGTTATGGTATTCTAAGTGTCTTAGATAGGGCCTTTTGTGGTTCTATGTGCCTTGTTACGTCTAGGGGGTACCCTTGGGTCGTGACATTATAATTGAATAATTTCATGTCACCCATAACTACTTTCATAAAAGGTATGATTTCTTGATGGGTGACTAAAACTCCAAAGTTTTGGAGTGCAATTATGGGGTTAGGTGTTTATTTAATGTAGTAGATATTGTGTTATGGTCTGTTTTGTTGTCGGTCATCTATGGATATGGGCTAATTATCATGGGGTTAACTTATGGGTTAAGGTATCAAACTTAGTCCTACTTCCAATCTCCGATTAATGCTAAAAAGAGATTGATTGGAGTGGGTAATAGTGGGTAATTAGTTATATACTTGCAATTTATGTTTGATGTTTGTAGTTTACTTGAAAAAGAGATTATGGGTCAGATCTATTTGCCCTATTTCTACATCAAAAGCGAGAATAGAGTAAGGTGATGGTTTGTTTAGTTATGCACATAGATGAGGCCGAAATGAGATTTTATGAAACTATGTTATGTGATCGAAAGAAGATAAGTGTTATTGAAGATAACCCATCCTATCCATAAGTGTTCATTACTATAGAGCAACAGAATTACCCCTATTTAATATTGATTTCCAATCCCCATATGGCTAAACTACTTGTTACTTATTTGAATTTCTAAAATTATAGTTTAATTGTGACTCTTGATACCAAAATCCTTTTTATAAATCTGTTGGAATCATCAACCCATTTTTCTTATTCCTGCAAATGAATTAATATACATTTTAAATTTCTTGACTGAATTCCTTGCACTATATAACTCTCTATGGTATTCAATCCCGACTCTTAGTTGGATATTTTATATTGAGGATGACAGCTTGTTCTTTTGACTTATTTTTTAGAGCACATAGAGTGTTATAGAAAATGGCGCCGCTGCTGGGAGTGATGGCTAAGAATTCCATTTGAGATATTAAATTGTATTTTTTTCTAGTTGTAGATTGTTGCTTTGTGTTGTGGTTTGCTAATTTACAGGTTTAGAACATGAGTGACCACGGTAGTGACAACGATAGTCAGTACGGACAAAATGCTAATATGGATGATTATAATGATATGCACATGAACGTCATTCAAACTAGAGGAACCATCTAGTTACCTCCTATAGTAGGGAGGGAAGTTTTTCATGCAATTGGAACAATGCTACAAGTGCTCCAATTAAGAGCAATGTTTTGGGGTTTAGCTCATGAAGATCCCCATGAACACCTTTAGAATTTTGTGGATGTATGTGGGTTGTTTGTGTTCAAGAACATTTCACAAAAGTCCATATGATTGAGGTTATCTCTATTCTCTTTGACAGGTAAATCTACAAGGTGGTTGGCTGAATTCCCATATCTTCCAATCATCTCACAACCTAGTTCATACAAGATCTCAATGGTCTTTTAGGATTGTACTGGGGCGGAGGGTTAAGGTATTGTCAATTTGGCTCTATGAATTCACCTTTTCAAAGCATTGTTGCAATCATCTTCACCTCTTCTCAAGTACTTTTCATTTATTTTCACTTGAGAACTCAAACATTGACTTGTCAATCTATTTATTGGAAACCCATTTTTTTACCAAACTTTCTTTTTCATTTCAATTTTCAAATGGTTGTTTATCACAAGCTCTCTTTTTTTATAAGGAGGGGTTCCTTGATTTAGTAGTACACTTCAAAGTTGAGTCTCACTTCATCTTTTTTTGACTTCCACTTGGTTTACTTTACTTATTTACTTCCATACCCCCAACTTAGGCTTTTGTTATAAGTTGGCTATTCAAACAAATTAATGTTTCGAAAAGGATTAATGGGTGAGAAGTTAGGTTTAATTTGGCTCAAGAGATTTCAACAGAGTTGTCAACAAACAATTTAGGCTCACATGATGCAAAAATTGTTGCACACCTCACAAGGTAGTCACAAAAAGGTATGAACATTTGGGTTCCCTCTCAAAATTTCTACCTAAGATTATTTCTTACATTCACCAAAGTTAGATAATTGGACTAACATGGAAAATTTTAGGATTCAACAAGCATGCTTACAAGTAAAACCTTACCACACACAACACTTCAAACACAATTATTTAGCATATTCTATCAAGATCAAAAGCTCACTTGCAATGTTCATTGCAAGGCTCACGTAAAAAATGCAGCTAGTCAACACAAGATTCAAAAAGATCATTCAAAAGTGCAAACACGTCATAAGTAATATCCAATACATTGATATTGAACACAATCAATCCTTGAATAATTATCAATGAAAACTTGAGCATTTCAATAATTTCCAAAACTCATGGGGTAAATGAAAATATAGAGACAAAAAATGAGCAACTAAACCAGCTGTAACACCTCGGAATCTAGTAGGTTAAGCTAGGGCTAAGTGCTAAGACATGAGCTAGAGATTTTAGCCTTAGCACCCCCCACGAGTGCCCACACGGATTATGAAGGGCACCACGACACATGGTGGTGCCCATGGGCCTAGGCAAAAGCCAACCAAGGGAGGCTCACCTCCAAAGAGTACCATGACACCTCGTGGTGGGGACTATGGGTCGTGGTGGCACTCGTGGAGATGATGCAGTGAGTACTCTATGGCTACCCAAAATAGAACCCTCCCCACGAGCCACTAGATGTCTCGTGAAGGCCTTGATGGGTCGTGGGAGGGATCGTGGTAATGAGTTGGTTTTTAGGGGTAACGGGGGAGTTTTCCTGGCTACTCATCCATGGACATGGAGGGCACCATGGCTCGTGGTAGGCACCCACTATATAAAAAAACAAATTTTAGTGGTAATAAATATAGACATCAATAAAGAGTGCTAAAGTCTTTACCAGCGTTAGTTAAGTGCCATTAGAATCCATGTCGCTAAAGGCTTTAGGGACATATACAAAGAGTGCTAATTGTTGCTAAAAATACAAAGTTAGCGGCAATGAAGAATTAATTGCCGCTAATAATCATTTTTTATGTAGTGACCAAAGTTTGTGGAGCCTCACGTGGTCATGAGGCAGACCACTGTAAGTTGAGGGTTAAATGGTATTTTTTGGCTTTAATTAGATTAAAAGTCATGTCATTTTACCCAAGCCTAGGACCCCTATATAAGTCATTTTAACCCCAAAACTCATCCATTCAAGTCTTTATTTCCAAAACCCAAAAGAAATCATGTCACAACCCAAGGGTACCTGGTACACGTAACAAGGAACATAATACACCTAAAGGCACCATGTAAGCCACTTAGCATATCATAAGATAAAGCATTAGAAGAATAAGAGTACAACACATTTCAAGTCTTAAAAAGTTTTTCATAAAAGCAAAGCGAAAGTCTAGACTTGTCTCAATTGGCCATCTATTACAATAGTCGAATCAAATTAGGTGACAGCCCATACAACATAATCTAAAAGTCAGTAGAAGAATGAAACTACTAAATGAAAATATCCATCCTCGAACCATGAGGACTCACTAAAAGGAAAAGAGAAATGAACAATTCCAAGCTCTATCCGCAATGAGGATCGCCTTGAGAACCGGACCCTAAACTTGAGAATAATGTAGGAGAATATGGGTTAGTACAAAAATGCACGAAGTATGATAGTCATGCATAAAATCATGGAAACATGCTAAAAGGGACGTTTTAGTTGAATGCATGCAATTTGCTAAGTCAAAGCATCATTTAGAAGGTATTAGAAAAGCATAAGGCATATATCATACACAACTCATAGATCATCATACCATAAGAGGAACATACCATAAAAACCCTCAAAGCTTACTTGTGAAATGCATGAATAAGATCCCATAATTCTACCCATACTAAGCAAAACTTCTTGATTACCTATAGTTCATAGTTCATATTCTTGTTCATGCTATCATAATGGGATAAGCTTTAACCAACATAGACCATGTGAGCTAAACATGGAATCCAGCGTCTACCCCATACCGAAAAGGGGTTGTCCTACTTCCCTAAGGTAGAACCATACTCTTAGCTTAGGTGGATCCACTAGCTAAAGACCTATGAGGGCACATAGTTTTTTGGGATAAGGGGATTGCTACTAGAAAATCCGGCCTCTACTATCGTGAGGGATTCCATTCTAAGAGATTGCTCCTAGAAACCCGGCCTCTACTAATGTGAAGGCTTCCATATCATTTCACTATCCACTCGGTGCTAAGAATAATTCCCATAGAGTTCATATTAAGTCTTGACTTGAGTTCATAATCATGAAAGAATGTCCTGACACTCAATCCAACATAACTCCTAATATAACTCAAAGAATCATTAGGTGAGAATAGCCTTTCAACCTTAGAATCATCATATTGTGAAAAGACCTTTCACATCATATCATAATCATACATAAGTGTGTACATGAGGATAATCTTCCAACAACATAACAACTAGATCATATCATAATAACTTTACTCTCAAAGTGTTTTTAAAGCATATACATAAATCTCATAACCATGCATAATTCACATACTTTGTCCTTCAGGGACCATAGATCATATTCCATCAACACATCTAGAATTACTACATTAGACATGGATAATGACATAATTCAAGTAACCCAACTATCTCAAGAATAATCTCATAACATCCTTCTATAATTAACAAACCCACATCACAAGTTCACAATTGGGGAAATTAGGGATTTCATGGGTTCTTGGGGGTTTGAGCATAAAATAATCATAAATCATCAATTCAATCATAATATAAAGTAATTAAATTATTGAAATTGTTTTTTAAAGGAACCCAAGACTTGGAGTTAAAACCCTAGCTTTTTTTTGGAAAATTTCTATCTTTGAAATTAAGTTTGAAGGGACTCCATGGATGAAGACTATCCATGGATGAAGTACTACCATACCTTAGTTAAGAATCCCAATGAAATTGGTGTGAAAACTTTTCTTGTTGAACCCTAGCCCCACATTCTTCCTTCTTCTTCTTCCTTGAAGTCTAGAGAGAGAATTGTTTTGAGAGAAGATGAACTTTTGGGATTTTATTTGAGTGTTGGGAAATAATGGGGTGAATGGGTGTATTTTGACTTAAAAAGACTTATATAGGTGTATAAAAATAAGGAAAAATGACTTCACTTTGATAGGGGGTAAAAAAAGAAAATACCCAAAATACCCCTCACTTTAAGTGAGCTGTTGGGGACCACGTGGGGCTCCACGAGCTGTGGTCCCATCTGTGGTCTTGAGGTAGTGGCATGGAAACCCTTGCCTTTACCTCACAAGCCCAAGGCATCCCCACAAGCGTGGAGCAAGCCACAATTTGTGGTCCCTCTCGTGGACCCTTAGGCAGTGGCTAGGCAAAGCCACCCTCCATTGTCAACCCCCTACGACAAGTTCAAGACCACTCCCACGACCCGCATAAGACTTCATGAGCCGTGAAGTGGCTCGTGTGGAGGGGCCATTTTTGGGGCAGCCTAAGGAGGCGACTGTCTCCACCTCCACGAGTGGCACCACGACTCGTGGTGTCCACTACGGGTCGTGAAGATAATCGTGGTCTTGGTGGTCAGTGCCTTGGCTAAAGTTGGAAGCCTTGTCCCCTTGCCTTGGCCCATGCCCATTTTCCTTGGCTCTTTACCTTATTCCTTGACAGTAACCCTCACGTTTTAGCTCTAGTTTTGCCTACTAGTTTTCGAGGTGTTACAATATCTCTCCCTTAGGAACACTTGTCCTCGAATGATGTTCTAGACACCTTATGGGATAAAAGACTCAAGACTAGCAGCCCATCATGCATCCAACTTCAAAATAATACACAGTTCAAATGAGGAAACATCAACTCCATCTCAACATCATCAATGCATCAAAAGAAAGTAGGAACTACATCTATCAACCCATTATGCATGAAACTCAATATTTCTCATATTCACAGGAGGAACTATCTTCTCCATATACAAGCATACTCAACATAATATAATGGAACCAATATGCAATTGCTCTCGAAATCATTCTAAAACATGTTCATCAACTCATCTCATGAAGTCAAATAGGCAACTCATACTAAATGCACAGCAACATAAGGAACATAAATCATAAAAACTCATTTTCTTACTAAATATGACTTCATCAAGAATATGCATAACATAAGGAAAACATGGAGAAACACATATAACACACATGACTCCCAAAACACTAAAACTCGAGAGAAACTGTTTACCTCAAGCTTGAATAAAAGTAGAGGGAGTAGATGAGGATATTGGGACTTCATATCGGCCTCAGCCTCCCAAGTAGCACCTTTAACCGAGTGATTTCTCCATAAAACCTTTACGAAAGCTATTTCCTTGTTTCTCAATCTCTTGATTTGCCGATCTAGGATCTCTACTAGAACCTCTTCATATGAACGACTTTTGTCAACACCCAACCCTTCTTAGGGAATACTGGACACCAGATCTCCAACACAATTCTTAAGCATAGAAACATGAAAGACCAGATGAACCGGGGCCAAGTCACTTGGCAAATCCAACTCATAGGCAACCTTCCCAATACGTTGGAAAATTTGATATGGGCCTACATACCAGGGACTAAGTTTGCCTTTCTTTCCAAACCTCATCACACCCTTCATGGGTTAGATTTTTAAATAGACCCAATCATTCACTTCAAATTCTAGATCCCTTTTTCTCACATCGGCATAAGATTTTTGAATACTTTAAGTCATTCTCAACCTTTCTCTAATAAGCCAAACTTTCTCAATAGCTTCATAAACTGTAACGACTCGGAAAATGATCGGACGAACTAGAGCCTTGACGTTTGGGTTAATGTGATCTTGAGTTGTTGTATGGGCTGTTTAGGACCTTTTGGCGATGGGCAGCCTTGGTCGCCCAATGGATCCCCACCTCGGCTAGTGGACTGCCCACCTAGTGAGCCTACTGGAAAAATGGGCGAGCTAAGTGTGCTCTTGGCGAGTCACCTAGTGCACTTGGCAAGCCCAAGTTTCCAAAGGGCAGCCTAGGTGCATGATCGCCGACTTGCTTGGTGTGTCGCCCTTTTCCCCTCCGATCGCCCATTGGACATCCCCCTTGAGTTAGCTACTGGAACAAAGGGTGGACCAAGTGTGCATTAGGCGAATCTCCTAGTGCACTTGGCGAGCCCAAGTGTCCAAAGGGCGAACCCAAGCGGGCAAGGTGAAGAAATTTTAAGTTAAAACTTTAGGGACCTTAGTTCTTTTCCGAAATTGACCCTATACTATTCTATTCTTTTCCTAGCAACTATATAACCTCATTATCACCTAATTCCTTTCATATTAAGCCCCTCCAAATAGAATTAAAAGATACCCATCTCCTCTCAAATTTTCTCTCACTAGAAACCCTCCATTAGAGAAGGAGAAGAAGGGAGCTACAGTCCTATCAAAGTGTTTTTCAAAGCTTGCAAAACTTCAAAACCTAGATCTTTCACTCTTCAACATGGGTTCAAACTTTTATTGTTTAAATGTATTTATTATGAAGTAATGTGGTTGTATTAATGTTGAATGGTGGTTTTATGAAAACCCTCTCAAAGAACCAATGTTTTCCTTAAGTCTTCAATGGTGACCAAAGAAGTGGGTTTGTGAATTGTTCAAGCATGTGATTGTGAGATTCTTCAATTGAATGAGTATATTTAATTAATATAATTATGCATGCCTAATTATGAAGAATTTTTTGTATGTGCTGATGTATTGATTATGGCCTTGTAAGGCAAATTCATGATTTAGCTTATGTTGATATAAAAGTGTGATCTATTGATGTGTGATCCACTTATGGTGAAGGTGGTTACTTCCTATGTACATAATAGTAATTAAATTGATAGAAGTCTTCTTATTACCCTAATTATGAAGAATAGATGCATGAATGTGATATGAAAAGTGTAAGTATGAACATGATATGAAGAATGTGTGTGTGGTCTATGCCTAGAATAAAAGTGTGCTAGTATTGAAAGGACATTCTCAATTATGCACTTATGAATGAAGATACTTGCATGTGGAAGGTTTTCTTCCTTTTTAATGTATCTTGAATTGGTAGACTTAGGTTTCCTTTTCTTGAAAGCATGTATGAAGTTATATGATCATAAATGTTATGATGTGTTGATTGAAAGGTTATTCTCAACTCTTCACTAAAGCATGTTAAGGAATTCNTATATGATCATGAATGTTATGATGTGTTGATTTGAAAGGTTATTCTCAACTTTTCACTAAAGCATGTTAAGGGATTCTTATATGAAAGGTTATTCTCATGTTTGAATCTATGAGATATCCTCATGTTGGGAGAGGATGGATGCCCATACGATAGTTGAGGCGGGGTATCTAGTAGCAATCCTTGGAGATGGATGCCCATACGATAGTTGAGGCGGGGCTATCTAGTAACAATCTATATTCTCAAAGGACTTATGCAAGTTGTAATGCGATGGATACCCATACGTTAGTTGAGGCGGGGTTATCTAGTAACAATCTTTCTTCCTTAATGAACAAATGACATGAACTACTCTATGGGAATGAAGGCTTAGAATCGAGAGGTCATTGAGTGGGATGGATGCTCTCACGATAGTTGAGGTGGGGTATCTAGTAGAAATCCCTTGTGATGTATGCCAATACGTTAGTTGAGGCGGGCTGTCATGTAGCAAGCTCTTTGTACCTTAACTATGTGCCCACATAGGATAGCTAGTGGATTCATTAGTCTAATCACCGATCGACCCTAGGCAAGTTGATCACCTTTTTACGGTATGGGGTTACATGACACCGGATTCTATGATTTAGCTCTCATAGTCTATGTCCATTAAATGTTTATTCCCATCATGTGAAATACCCACTATGGTTTCTTGAGAAGTTCTATGACGTGTGGGTGTTAGTATGAGATGTTATCCATACATTTGCACGAGTAGGCTTCAAGAGGGCAATAGTGAGAATCTATACTTACTAATGAAAGAATGTGTTCTAAATGAACAAATGAAGCAAGTGGCCTTTATGTCTACATGAGTTGATGTATGTCTCATATGTCTATATGAAATGATGCATGTCGTAGTTGACTAAAAGATATGAAGCATGCTTCACTTGAGTTAGTGATATGAGTTGTTTAGCATGATATGTTAAAATGTAAGGAGTCTTATCTATAGTGGCCTAGAGGAACACTTAGGTATGGTGTGAAGAGGTAGTATGGGATGCCACTTCATATCTTTCTTAAGTGTGCCTTAGGGCTATTATAGATAGGTACCCTAAGATGACTGAGACACCTTGCTTGATGTATATGTTCTTGTATTGTGTCTTGACATTGAAGGAGCATGAGGAGAATGGTAAGTTCACCTTTGGTGGAAATGTGATGATAATGACTTGGATGTTGGTAATACTTGTTTTTGATGCTTCTTATTCTTATGTTCATGAAATATCTTGATATTGGTATAATGCATGGTTTTCAAGCCAAAATATCCGTTTTAGCATGTTTTCGCATGGTCATCATACTTAGTACATTTGTGTTTACTAAATCCATATTTTCCTCTATGTTTACAAGTGTAGGTTTCGGCAAGTTACTTTCTAGTTCTAGTGAAGACTTGGATTGAGACTCCCAAGTTAGAATGGTATGTCCTCATCATTCGGGTACACGTTTTAGAAGCTTTATGTTTTTCTCTACTTCTTCATATTAGACTCTTTCTAGACTTTTCAAGTGTAAAGGGCCATGACCCTACTTATGTCATTTTTCTAAGAATGTATTAAGATGGCCATGTGAGACAAGTTGATATTCGATGCAATGTTTTAAATGTTTAGCATGTTTTGATTCGTATGGTTTTAAATAAAAAGTTTTAATTTCGTACAATTTATATTATCTATGCGATGAATGAATGCTATTAGGCTTGTATGAGGCCCTTCGGGGTGGAGTACGCCGTGTCCCATCCAAAGACTAGACTCGGGTCGTGACAAACATGGTATCAGAGCAAAGATTTTGGAATGGTACTTTTAGGATGTCATCTCACAAGCCACGTCTAGTAGAGTCTTGTTCATCGGTGTGAGTCGTGACACATCTATGAGCGGGAGGCTATAGGACATTAGGATGTTTCACTTTCTTCATACTCTTATGTCATGCCTTAGAGCTAGATCTATAGTGTCCTTTTCCTGACCCCTTATCTTGTGTTTATAGGATATGAATACAAGAAGGAATAATGCGAGGAGGGTGGAAGGAGAGGGTGTGAATAGAGGAGCTCCTCTTCTAGAGAATCAAGCTCCTCAAGGTAATCAAATTCCTCTAGGTGGTCAAGTTCCCCAAGATGAGGAAGTCCTTCAAGATCCTCAAGTTCCTATTAATGAAGGAGCTATGACTAATGTGGAGATAAGGACAGCCCTCCAAACCTTGACTCATGCTTTGATAGTTCAAGTGACTAGGGATGCTTGAGCTCATGAGAACCCTAATGAGAGCACTATGGCTTCGAGGATAAGAGATTTCACTAGAATGAATCCTCCTATGTTCTTTGGCTCTCAAGAAGACCCTCAAGAGTTCCTAGATGAGGTTTATAAGATTGTAGATGTTGTGGGGATTACTACTAGGAAGAAAGCGGAGCTGGCTGCTTATCGATTGAAGGGTGTGGCACAAGTGTAACATACTTAATGGAAGAGGAAAAGGCCGGAAGGAGTGGATGCTATATGTTGGGAGGTGTTCAAGAAAGTTTTCCTTGATAGATTCTTTCGTAGGGAGAAAAGGAAAGCAAGGGTAGAAGAGTTTATCAACCTTCGTCAGGGAGGTATGGGTGTTGAGGAGTATTCTCTTAACTTAACCAAATTGTCTAAATATGCTCCTTCTATGGTTGCAAATCTTAGAGATGAAATGAGTAGGTTCGTGACGGGTGTGTCTAGCTTGGTGAGAAAAGAATGTCATTCGGCTATGCTTCATGATAACATGTATATATCTCGTCTTATGGTTTATGCTAAGCAAATGGAGGATGAAAAGCTCCAAGAAAATAATAGGGAATTGAAGAGGTCTAGATCCGATGATCAAGGTCAACCTAAGTTCAAAAAGAGGTCAACCAACCAACATTCCTTCTATGATTCTTCTATGGTGTCCGAAGGAAAGAGGAGATCTTTGCTCAGCAAAGGTGGGGTGTCTAACCCTAAATCTCAAGGAGGAAGTGGAGGTGGTTCTCCTTATGATAGACCTACATGTGCTAATTGTGGAAAACACCATTTGGGTAAGTGTATTGCTGGTACGGATGGTTGCTTTGGGTGTGGAAAGAAGGGACATAAGATGAGAGATTATCCGATACTCATGGATAAGGGGAGAGAGGCCAAGCAAGATTCCTATAGTGGCCCGAATCCTAATGCTCCCAAGAAAAATCGTTTCTATGTGTTTCAAGCTAAGGAGAGTAAGGAAAGTCATATGGGTGAAGACACCGATAAGTGATGCTTCCCTTTGATTTAGAATGTGATGTTGAGGTCCTTATGTTGCTTTCATGTTAGTCTATTATGAGTATGAGTTCTTTCTTAAGTGGGGGATTGTATGTTGATTATGAGATCGTGAAGAATTTTGGTATCCTTATCACTTTCTTCATTTCCTATTCAAGCATTAGACTTAGTGTTCTTAATAGCTTATTTCATGTTTTGGAGTCATGCATGATTATGTATTGCATGGTTTCCTTATGTTATTCATGCTCTTGATGAGATTATGATAGAATGATAAAATGAGTAACTGATCCATATTCCCTCATGTTGTTGTTCAATTAGTATAAGATGCTTGTTGTGAATTCAAGAAGTGAATGTATGATCATGCCTATGTGTGATTTTGAGAGTAATTTAATATCTCAGCTTCATGTTGTTATAATGAGCATGCTTATAATCGGAGAAGGTAGTTTCTCCATTTAAAGTAAGAAATGATGAAGTATGTGTGCCTAATGAGTTTGTAGAATGCAATGAATACATGTTGAGATAAAGTTGATGTTTCTTTTAGTTTGTGCATGGATTATGATGTTGTATGTTTGTTGGGCTGCTAGTCTCGAGTCGTTTTCCCTTAATGTGTTTAAGTGTCATTCGAGGACGAATGTTTCTAAGTGGGGGATTATGTAACGACTCGGAAAATGATAGGATGAATTAGAGCCTTGACATTTGGGTTAATGTGACCTTGAGTTGTTGTATGGGCTGTTTAGGAACTTTTGGCGATGGGCAGCCTTGGTCGCCCAATGGAATAGGCGAATCGCCCAATGGCTCCCTACCTCGCCTAGTGGACTGCCCACCTAGTGATCCTACTGAAAAAATGGGCGAGCTAAGTGTGCATTTGGTGAGTCTCCTAGTGCACTTGGCAAGGCCAAGTTTCCAAAGGGTGACCTAGGTACATGATCTCCGACTTGCATGGCGTGTCACCCTTTTCCCCTCCAATCGCCCATCGGACATCCCCCTTGAGTGAGCCACTGGAACAAAGGGCGGACCAAGTGTGCATTAGGTAAATTGCCTAGTGCACTTGGCGAGCCCCCAGTGTCCAAAGTGCGAACTCAAGCACGAAAGGGGCAGAAATTTTAAGTTAAAACTTTAGGGTCCTTAGTTCTTTTCCGAAATTGACCCTATACTATTCTATTCTTTTCCTACGACCTAGATAACCTTATTATAACCTAATTCCTTTCATTTTAATCCCCGCCAAATAGAATTAAAAGAAACCCATCTCCTCTCAAATTTTCTCTCACTAGAAACCCTCCATTAGAGAAGGAGAAGAAGGGAGCTATTGAGGCTAGGGTTTGGAGATTTCAAGGTCATTTCTTCTCAATTTATTGTGGATTTCTTCGGATTAAGGTGTGGTGGCTCTTTATCTAGGGTTATCTCTCACCCTAGAGTCCTATCAAAGTGTTTTTCAAAGCTTGCAAAACTTCAAAACCTAGATCTTTCACTCTTCAACATGGGTTCAAACTTTTATTGTTTAAATGGTTTTTTTATGAAGTAATGTGGTTTTATTGAAGTTGA
>NC_064286.1:33400666-33420923 GCF_019186545.1 Solanum stenotomum | reverse complement strand
GAGGTCGTGAAACCAAAACCACTAGACTGATGTCCTAAAGAGTGGGTCGACATGAAGTTCAGCCCGAGAGGGTGAGCCCTAGTCCCATATCCTAACACTCAGCTCGAGAGTGTGAGTGGGATAAGGCGTAGGCTGGTCTTCATGTGGCAAATTTCCATTCAAAGCTTAGCCTAGTCATTATTATCTTGCAAATTTCCTATTGAAAGCATGTACCCAGCAATTTATCTCAACTTGTATTGCGGTCACATCCCAAGAACCTTTCCCCATACTTGATTTTCTTTTTTTATTTTGTTGTTTTAGCACTTGTTACAAAACCCCCATTTGATATTTGACACTTTTGTGTCACCCCCTTTAATATACTATGTCTTTTATCGCAAACGTCTTTAACTACGACTAACTTGAATGAAATTCTAATTGGTTATTAATTCTCAAAAACCGCTCCCTTGGGACACGACCCCAACCCTCGGTTGAGTTACTATATTCTCAAAAACCGCTCCCTTAGGATAGTGTCGTTGGTCACGATAAGGATCAAGAATCTACTAAGTGCATCCACTACCTTATTATCTTTGTCGGGGTGGTAAAGAAAACTCATGTAATAATCCTTCAAATGTTATAACCACATTTATTGTCAGAGATTCAAGTCCTTTTGACTAAACACATATTGAAGATTGTTTTGATCGGTGAAAACATCCATATGGACCCCTTATAAATAATGACTCTATATTTTCAAGGCAAACACAACTGCTGCTGATTCAAGATCATTGGTCGGATAATACTTTTCATGGACTTTAAGTTTCTTGGAAGCATAAGCAATCACTTTACCATTTCGCATGAGCGCACATCCCAACCCCACTCTAGAGGTGTCACAATATACAACAAAGCCATATGTACCCTCCGGTAAGGTCAACACCGGAGTGGCAATAAGTTTATCCTTCAATTCTTGGAAAATTTTCTCACAAGCCTCCAACCATTTAAACTTAGCTTTCTTTTGAGTCAATGCCCTCAACGACGAAGCAATAGAGGAAAACCTCTCAACAAACCTATTATAGTAACCGGCCAAACCCAAAAATCTTCGAATGATGGAAGGAGTTAGAGGTTTACGCCAACTCTTGACCGCATCCGTCTTCTTAGGATCTACCTCAATACCCTTGCTTGACACGATATGACCAAGGAAAGCTACAGACCTAAACCAAAATTCACACTTGCTAAACTTTGCAAAACGTTGTTGGTCCTTAAGAACTTGAAATTCTCAAATGGTCCACATGTCCATTCTCACTCCTAGAGTAGATTAAGATATCATCGATAAATGATGAGTCTGAGATTTGAACTCATTTAGGGCTTTGTTTATATATATTTAGTGTCCTCAAATGCTTATTTTGTGCCAATAATTGATGTAAAACCCTTTATTTTCAGGTATATGGATTGAGGAACAAAGCAAGGACACTAGTTTGAAAAAAGGAACAAAACAAATTGAAATAATGAAGAAAGGCAAGCCTGGTGATCACCAAGTCCACTTGGCGAGTTGCCGGATAGCTATCTGACCACCTAAAGTTCTAGTGTGCCAAGCCCTAAGGGAAGACACCAAGTCGGCGACAAAAATGAGCAGTCGGTGGATCGCCGATTAGTTCCGTGATGTAGTGCTAAATTGGCCAAAGTTACTGACCTTGAGGATGTTGAATGTCAAGGCAGAAGGGTGATGGATGTGACCAAAGGGCAGCTCGCCGAGTGGTTCGGCGAGCCCGACTTACTTCGCCGAGTAACTCTTCGCGGCACATGTTTGGCGACTATAAATACATTTTTGAACATTTAGTTTAGTATCTTTTTTCAATATTTGTATCTTTTATCAATCTATTAAGTTTTTAGCTCTGGAGAACAATTTTCTCTAGTTTTTTCCTAAGCTTTGAAGGATTGAAGAAATTCACTTTTGAGAAATTGGAAGTGGGTCTTTGAGAATCTTCAAATTGGAGCATTGTAAGGAAAATCACTCTTACCCAGTTGATGGATAATCAATTTGGTAACGGTTTTTACCTTTTTATGATGTCTAGCTAAAACCCCAATGCTTGGGGTGTGATTATGTGATTATGGGTTGATTTAGCTTATTGTTAATTGTTAGTTTTAATGCTATTTAGAAGTGAGTTCAAGCATTAATTATGTTTAATTTAAGAATTGCAGTGTCAAATGATGTTCTAACTTTGTGTTCTTGGCTTGCTCGAGAGAGAGAGGTTATAGAACTAAGGTTTTTGATTGATGGTTTGTGGATATTGGGTCGACCTGGGTTCAGCTCAAGAGAGTGAATCCTAAACCCTTCCCTACACATTCAGCTCAAGAGAGTGAATGGATTAAGGTGTGGGTTGCTCTTATTTTGCATGCTTCTTGATGTTCAAGAGAAATCAACTTGAGTCGGGGTAAGTTGTTCGAGAGAAAGTTTATCCTCAGTAATATCTAGCTATTTTCTAATAGTTGCAATTACCCATTTGTCTATATTTGCCTATAATCGAATCACATCCCAAGAACCCGTCTCATTATTATTACTTCATATTGTTTGCTTTTGTTTGTAGTTGATAATCAAAACTAATCACCCCCCTCCATTTCACATTCGTGTCACCCCTTGATTTGAATGATGTCTTTATTCGATAATTTTTATTCCTATGACTGATTTGACCATGCTCATGCTTCCCCATTGAATCTTAAACATGTACCGCTCCCTGTGGGATTCGACCCCAACTCATTTAGTTGGGTTTTATAGTTATTTACGATCATTGAACGCCTAGAATTGGATGAGGTGTGCTTGAAACATTAAAATCAAAATGGCGCCGCTGCCGGGGAGTGGTGTTGTTTGAGATTCTTTTGGTGAAGTTGAATTTTGTTATTTTTTGTCATAGTTGAATCTACTTACTTTCAGTTTTGATTTTCGTTTTGTTGTTTTAAAACAGAGGAAATGAGCATAGATGGTAGCTACGATAACCAAGTGGACCACCCTCCTTCAAAAATGATGATTCTTAGGGATAACATCCTAAATTTCAAGCAATTGGAGGGTGAGGCAATGCATGAGTTGTGGCTGATATTTAAGACACTATTGTTGCAATGCCCAACTGATGGAATCCCAAATAAGATGCTACTGGACTGTTTCTATAGACATCTTGGTCCTGAGAACAGAGGAGTGGCTAATCAACTTTCTTCGGGTGGTCTAATACGACAACCCTATGCAATATTAGCCCAACTCCTTGATGTCACGACCCAGGGGTACACCCTAGATGTAACATGCTGTACTTGACCATGAAGGGATCTCATACAAGCCCTTATCATATCACAACATAAGATAATAGAAAAGTACGGAAAATTTGAAAACTTTTATCCACACAATTTCAGTCATTTTCATAAAAGGAAGCTGAAGTCTTTACTACACTTTTGTCTCAAACCATCTAATACAACTTTAGAATAAAACTCTTGGAACAGGGCCCATACAATAGTCTCTACATGAAAATAAAAGACATAAAGGAAATAGTGGGTGTTGTCCTCGAAGCTATGAGGACTCACCAAGTCTTCAACTCCTAGCAACATCTAGAAACTTATCTCCAAGAGTAGAACTCAACCTCCGAACATTACATTTAATTAGAATGTAGGCAAAGTATGTGTAAGTACAAAATGTACTAAATATGTTATCTAGCATAATCATAAGAGCATAAGACAAGGGTTAGTCAATAGAATACATAATCCATAATCATACGAAATACTTAATGAAACATAAACTATAAGCATAAGAAACAATATCATAATAATAAGCAAAGTCTCAAGCATAAGCATCATATAAGCATCATTCAACTATTTAATCATCTATACCATAATATAACTACTTTCAAGTAACCTAAAAGCATACTTGTGCAATGCATGAATAGCATCCCATAATACCACGCAAGCTAAGTATCCCTTTTTTGGTCATCTTAGGCATAGTTTATATACATGGTCAAGTCTTAAGCTTTTTCTACCATAAGGGCACCATACTCCTAAGTAACCTCAAAGCACACTTGTACAACGAATGAAAGGTAATTCATATAGACAAGGGAACTATCACCTTTAGTCAATCATATCATGGAAGGCAAATATAGAAACAACTCAAGCTAAGTCTACACTATATAAAATAATACTTCATAAGTAGCTTCAAGATATACTTGTGCAATGTATGAACATCATCCCATACTATTATTCCCACTAAGTACCACTTTAGGCTATCATGAATGTTCATTAGTTAGGGACTAGTCCCTCTCTTCTATTTGCCATTAGTCATTTAAGGTACTTCTCTATTTAGTTCAAGGCAAGTCACAACACATGAATGAATTCTCTTTTTCAATTCAAGGCTACCAAGGAATAGCACCCTAATAGGCTAGACCAAACTAGTCATATTTCTAACATAACTATGTTAAGCTAAACTAACTACCTTGGAAGGCATACTATCATGCAAGTCCAAGCTACTCTAGGAAGGGTACAACTGTTCCATCCTAGCTACCATGAAATAGTCCTAGTCCAACTAAGTCATGCTACCCTTACAAGCACACTATGATGCTAATGCAAGCTACCCTTAGGAGAGTATGATTGTCAATCCTAAGCTACCCTTAGGAGAGTATAAGTCCTCTATCCTAAGCTACCATGAAATGGTCTTGGCCAAACCAAGTCAATCTATTATGAGGGCATCCTAATAATGCTAGTTCAAGCTACCCTTAGGAGAGTATAAATCCTCAATCCTAGGCTATTAGGACTATCTTTAACTCAAGCTACCCTTGACATGCATCTTACAATGCTAAGTCAAGCTACCCTTAGGAGAGTATAGATCCTCAATCCTAAGCTATCAATCTTGGTCTTATCTTATCAAGTCAAGCTATACACGAAGGGAACATATGTCACAACTTCAAGCTATTCTAGACTAACAAGCTTTGATTCATTCTAGGTTATTAAGCCAGCCTAGAATCATTCTATGTGAGAGAACCTTGGATCTCCTAGCATATTTATGCCTAAGTGTGTAAATGAGAAACAATACACAACATGATCACATAATATTATATTTACCCCCAAAGCCCTAACATTGAAGACTACAAGCTTTATTCTCAAGCTTTACTTCTTACTATCTTCATTATACCTATATTTCAAGATATTCTAATCACATTCTTCATTAGTAGGTGATTCTAGTAATATTTGATCATATAGGTTCAAATTCATCTTTACTAGTAATGATCCTTGATATTCAATAAGGTCTAGTTATATTCATGATTATATGCTCCTAACCTTGAAAAACTACTACACATGACATTGATTTTAGAAGATAAATTCTAAGTTTTCAATTTCACCTTTCATGGCATAAACCCACACAATATCAAATTCATCAACTAGACCAGGGTTAACCATAGAAATCACATAAATTCATCATAATATCATAATTCGATGCTAATTCATTCATAATTAGGTATTATCCACTAGATTGGAATCAAACCTAAACACTACCCACAATGTAGGAAGAAACCTTAGCTAGAGTTGGGTTTTGACTTCACAATTGGGGGAAAACCTAGGGGGCTCTATGGGTGGAAGAATCCATAGATGCTTAAGCTAACATTCCTTAATTCAAATTCCTAACACAAGCTTGAAACAATGGAGGAAACCTGCCTCTCTTCCATCTCTTCTTCTTCTTCTTCTTCACTTCTAGAGAGAGAATTATTTAGAGAGAATTTGGGGTCTTGGAGGAATGAACTAATTGATTTAGTTTAGGAGTTTATTAGGCTTATATAGGTGGTTTAATAACTAACTATCCCACCTCCCTTAACCCCTAACTACTTACTAAATAATCCCTAAGCCCCTAACTCAAAAACTAAATCTTAAAATAATCCCTCACCTACGAAACCCCCACCCACAGACCGTGTGTGGGTCCACGGATCATGCTGCACACTCTTAGGTGCTGGACTGTGGCTAAAAGTTGCAGACCAACTCAGGCCTTGACCCACGAGCTAGAGCTACAGAGTGTGGGTGGACCTACTCCCCCATAGGTGCCATCCGTAGCACACTCAAAATTGCAGATTTAGGGACTGTTTTGGGGTCCTCCTCAAGGACCCCTTTGGTTGGTCCTTGGGGAGTCGTGCCTGTACGTTCAACCCCTAATACCTTTATTCTAAGTTTGGGAAGTCGTTTTACGAGTTTAACCCTCATTTCTAACTCTAAAACCTTCATGCAAGTCTCTAGAACTCTCTGGCTTAGTTCACTAGTTTCCGGGGTGTTACAATATCTCCCCCTTGGGATCATTCGTCCTCGAACGAAGATTCTAAACACTTCTTAATGTCACAACTCTAGACTAGCATCCCATCATACATGCACTACATCTAAATGCACATAACCAAGGAAGAAAACTTCAATTCCAAGATAAACACATTCAATGCAACACAAAGGAGTCAGAACTACTTCTACCAACCCAAAATGCATGAAATTCTATATCTACTCATTTTCAAAGAGGAATTAACATCTCCTAGCTAAAACATTCTCAACACACACTCATGGAGCCCAAATGCAATTACTTCTCAAAAAGCATTTATTCAAGGAGGAATTTTTCAACTCCAAACTAAGGCATGCTTATTAACTCATCTCATGAAGTCTATATGCAACTCTACTAAAATTCACAACAACATGAGGCAAAACAATGCATATAAGTCATTTCTAACAAGACCTAAGCATTTTCATAGACATGCATATAAGGAAATCATGGCAACGCATAATCAAACAATAAACCTACTAGATAGGCACACTATCTCCCCATTGGGAGTAAGCCTACATAAACTCTTCTAAACATCATTCATACTAAGGACAATTTCAAAGTCCTTCCTAACAAGTCACAAAAGACAAGAAATCCAGAAACTACTAAAGCATAGAACACATACCGGAAGGAAGATGAAGAGATCACTCTTGATCTTCTCTATATTGGAGAGCATAAAATATATTCTTTTTTTGAGGCTCCACATCCCCACTACTAGAGGCAACTTGGTTACCCTCTCTTCTTGTAACCTTAGGCTTTGGGCAATCTTTTATCTTGTGGCCACTCTCACCACAACTAAAGCAACCCTCTCTACTGGCCAAACACCTACCCTCATGCTTCTTACCACACCTAGCACAAAGGGGTCATAGGGACTCATTACTTATCCCTTATGGCCTAGGGGTAGACACCCTCTCATCCTTATACTTAGGAGCATTAGAAAAGCCTTGTCTGGAAAACTTTTGTCGATTCCTAGAATGACCATGTCCATCCGACCCATCATGAAAGGACTTATCATTATCCACCCTGGACCTTTTTCTCTCTAGATTTTTCCTCTTCAAGTGTATATTCCTCCATTTGTTAAGCATACACCATAAGACGTGAGATATCCATATCATCATGGAGCATTGCCGTACGGCATTCTTTTGCTACTAAGTGGGACACCTCCGTCACAAACCTAATCATCTTATCCCTCTGACTTGCTACCATAGACAAAGCATACTTAGACAACAGAGTAAATTTCAAGGAATACTCTTTAACACTCATACTACTTTTCTTAAGGTTGATGAATTCCTCCACCTTAGCCTCCCTTAACTCCCGAGGAAATAACCTATTTAGAAATGCATCCTTAAACATCTCCTAATCTGTGGGACCCGCTTCCACCGGCCTACTATCTTTCCATGGTTCATACCATATTTGAGCAACATCCTCAATTGATAAGCAGCTAGTTCCACTTTTTCTACCATACTCACTCTCATGATAGCTAGCACCTTATAAACCTCTTCTATAAACCCATTAGGATCCTCTTCCTTTTTGGAGCCACTAAACTGCGGTGGGTTCATCCTCAAAAACACTCTCACCCTAGAAGAAGCCATCCCCCTTATTGGGTTTGCCAGAGCTACCATCTTCTTATTGATTTGGGTCGTATGTGTTTGAGCTTGAGTAGACAAAGCTTGGGCCAATATTTGGAGAGTCCACCTAATCTCCGCATCTGTCATATCTGGAGGATCAATAGGAGCTTAGGGAGAAGCTTATTGTGGATCTTGGACAGGAACATCTTGCTCCATATTGCCATCCTTATCCCTCCTAGCATTTGCCTTTGTATTAGCCATACCTTGAAAATCAATGGCAACGGATTAGAAGAAGCACCTGCTAAAGCCAAACTCTATGGAACGACTTACAGAATGAAGAAGTGAGATTTCTTAAGCATTCAATAGCCTCCTATTCATAAATGTGACGCGCTTCACATTTATGAACAAGACTCTACTAGATGTGGTTTGAGACAATCCTAGAACTATTGTAAACCTTGTGCTCTGATTACCAAGTCTGTCACGACCCAGGGGTTCACCCTAGATGTAATATGGTGTACTTGACCACGAAGGGGTCTCATACAAGCCCTTAGCATATCCCAACATAAGATAATAGAAAGGTACGGAAAATTTAAAAACTTTTATCCATACAATCGAAGTCATTTCCATAAAATCAAGTGGAAGTCTTTACTACACATTTGTCTCAAACCTTCTAATACAACTTTAGAGTAAAACTCTTGGGACACAGCCTATACAATAGTCTCAACATGAAAATAAAAGACATAAAGGAAATAGTGGGTGTTCTCCTTGAAGCTATGAGGACTCACCAAGTGTTCAACTCCTTCTAACTTCTAGAAACTCATCTCCAAGAGTAGAACTCAACCTCCGAACATTACATTTGATTAGAAGTAGGCAAAGTATGCGTTAGTATAAAATGTACTAAATATGTTATCTAGCATAATCATAAGAGCATAAGACAAGGGTTAGTCAGTATAATACATAATACATAATCCATAATCATATGAAATACTTCACGAAACATAAACTATAAGCATAAGGGACAATATCATAATAATAAGTAAAGTCTCCAATATACGCATCATATAAGCATCATTCAACTCTTTAATCATCTATTCCTTGATAGAACTGCTTTCAAGTAACCTAAAACCATACTTATGCAATGCATGAATAGCATCCCATAATACCACCCAAGCTAAGTATCCCTTTTTTGGTCATCTTAAGCATTGTTTATATACATGGTCAAGTCTTTAAAATTTTTCTACCATAAGGGCACCATACTCCTAACTAACCTCAAAGTACACTTGTACAACGCATGAAAGGCATCCCATACTACCCTACACACTAAGCATAACCTTGAAGTCATCCTACTCATACTTTCCCTCCTTTGGTCTCATTATTAACTTAATTCATATAGACAAGGGAACTATCACCTTTAGTCTATCATATCTTGGAAGGCAACTATAGCAACAACCCAAGTTAAGTCTACACTATATAAAATAACACTTCATAAGTAGCTTCAAGTTATACTTCTGCAATGTATGAATAGCATCTCATACTACTATTCACACTAAGTACCAATTTAGGCTATTATGAATGCTCACTAGTTGGGGACTTGTCCCTCTCTTCTATTTGCTATTAGTCATTTAAGGTACTTCTCTATTTATTACAAGGCAAGTAAAAACACATGAATGAATTTTATTTTTCAATTCAAGGCTACCAAGGAATAGCACCCTAATAGGCTAGACCAAACTAGTCATTTTTTTAACATAACTATGTTAAGCTAAACTAACTACATTGGAAGGCATATTATCATGCAAGTCCAAGCTACTCTAGGAAGGGTACAAGTGTTCCATCCTAGATACTATGAAATAGTCCTAGTCCAACTAAATCATGCTACCCTTACAAGCAGTCTATGATGCTAATGCAAGCTACCCTTAGGAGAGTATGATTTTCAATCCTAAGCTACCCTAGGAGAGTATAAGTCCTCTATCCTAAGCTACCATGAAATGGTCTTGACCAAACCAAGTCAAGCTATCATGAGGGCATCCTAATCACGGCTTGAGCTTGAGCCGCCATGGCTTGGGTCAACATTTGGATAGTAGACCTAAACTCCGTCTTGGTCACATTCTCAATCATGGGATAAAGCGGAGCTTGATTATCCAGAAGAGGAGCTCCTTCATTCACATTGTCATCCTTCATTCTTCTTGTGTTAGCCCTTCATCTATTCATATCCTGTTGACACAAGACAAGGATTAGGAGAGGGACTTTATAGAGTTAAACTCTACGGCATGACTTAAGAGTAATGAAAAAAGTATAGTTTCCTAATCATCTTGTAGCCTCTCATTCATTAATGTGGCAAGCTTCACACTCAGGAACAATACTCTACTAGATGTGACTTATGTGACATCATCCTAGAATCATTCTAAACCTTGTTATCTAACTACCAACTTTGTAACGACCTACCCCCTAGATGTAACAAGGAACATAATACCCCTAAAGGCACCATGTAAGCCACTTAGCATATCATAACATAAAGCATTAGAAGAATAAGAGTAAAACACATTTCAAGTCTTAAAAAGTTTTTCATAAACGCAAAGCGAAAGTCTAGACTTGTCTCAATTGGCCATCTATTACAATAGTCGAACCAAATAGGGTCACAGCCCATATAACATAATCCAAAATTCAATACAAGAATGAAACTACTAAATGAAAATATGCGTCTTCAAACCATGAGGACTCACCAACAAGCAACGAGAAATAAACAACTCCAAGCTCTATCCACAATGAGTGCCGCCTTGAGAACCGGACCCTACACTTGGAAAAAATATAGGAAAATATGGGTTAGTACAAAAATGCACGAAGTATGATAGTCCTGCATAAAATCATGAAAATGTGCTAAAAGGGACGTTTTAGTTGAATGCATGCAATTTGCTAAGTCAAAGCATCATTTATAAGGTAATGGAAAAGCATAAGTCATATATCCTACCCAACTCATATATCATCATACCATAAGAGGAACATACCATATTCCTACCCATACTAAGCAAAACTTCTTGAGTAGCTATAGTTCATAATTCATATTCTTGTTCATACTATCAAAATGGGATAAGCCTTAACTGACATAGACCATGTGATCAAAACATGGAATCCGTGTTTAACCCACACCGAAAAGGGGTTGTCCTACTTTCCTAAGGTAGAACCATACTCTTAGCTTAGGTGGATCCACTAACTAACGACCTATGAGGGTATATAGTTTATGGGATAAAAGGATTGCTACTAGAAAACCCGGCCTCTACTATCGTGAGGGCTTCCATCCCAAGAGATTGCTCCTAGAAACCCGGTCTCTACTAACGTGAAGGCTTCCATATCATATCAATATTCACTCGGTGCTAAGCATAATTCCCATAGAGTTCATATTAAGTCTTGAATTAAGTTCATAATTATGGAAAAATGTCTTGACACTCAATCCAACATAACACCTACTATAGCTCATAGATTCAATAGGTGAGAATAGCCTTTCAACCTTAGAATCATCATATTGTGAAAAGATCTTTCACATCATTTAATAATCATACATAAGTGTGTACATGAGGATAATCTTCCAATAACACAACAACTAGATCATAAACATAATCACTTTACTCTAAAAGTGTTCTTAAAGCATATATATAAATCTCATAATCATGCATAATTCGCATACTTTGCCCTTCAAGAACCATAGATCATATTCCATCAACACATCTAGAATTAATACATTAGACATGGATAATTACATAATTCAAGTAACCCAACTATCTCAAGCATAATCTCATAACATCCTATTATAATTAAAAAACCAACATTACAAGTTCATAATTGGGGAAATTAGGGATTTCATGGGTTCTTGGGGGTTTCAAAATAAAACCATCATAAATCATCAATTCAATCATAATATAAAGTAATTAAATCATTGAAATCATTTTTGAAAGGAACCATGACTTGGAGTTAAAACTCTAGATTTTTTTTAGGAAATTTCTATCTTTGAAATTGAGTTTGAAGGGACTCCATGGATGAAGATTGTCCATGGATGAAAGACTACCATACCTTAGTTAACAATCCCAATGAAATTGATGTGAAAAATTTGCTTCTTCAACCCTTGCCTTGCCTTCTTCCTTCTTCTTCTTCCTTGAAGTCTAGAGAGAGAATTTTTTTTAGAGAAGATGAAGTGTTGGGATTTTATTTGGGTGCTGGTAAATAATGGGGTGAATGGGTGTATTTTGACTTAAAAAGACTTATATAGGTGTATAAAAATAAGGAAAAACCCCTTCACTTTGATAGGGCATTAAAAAGGGAAATACCCAAAACACCCCTCACTTTAAGTAAGCTGTCAGGGACCATGTGGGGTTCCACGAGTTGTGGTCATGACCACGAGTCGTGGTCCCATCCGTGGTCTTAAGGCAGTTGCATGGAAACCCTTTCCTTTAGCTCACAAGCTCAAAGTATCTCCACGAGGGGATCCACGACCCGTGGAGCAAGCCACAAGTCGTGTTCCCTCTCATGGACCTTGAGGCAGTGGCTAGGACAAGCCACCAAACCCCCTAAGATAACTTCAAGACAACTCCCACGAGTCGTCTAAGGCTTCACGAGCCGTGAAGTGGCTCTCTTAGAGGGGCCATTTTTGGGGTAGCCTAAGGAGGCTACTGCCTCCACCTCCATGAGCAGCACAACAACTCATGGTTTCCACTACGGGTCGTGAAGACCATCATGGTCTTGGTGGGCACTGCCTTGGAAAAAATGGGCAGCCATGGCCCCTTGCCTTGGCCCTTGCCCATTTTCCTTGGTTCTTGACCTTCTCCCTTGACGTTAACCCTCACGTTTTAGCTCTAGTTTAGCCTACTAGTTTCTGAGGTGTTACAAATCCCAAATTTCTTCCTCTCAAATATTTCTCTCTCTAGAATTTGAAGAAGAAGAAAGAGTTCAAGCTAGGATCAAGGTCAACTCTCCAATCCTCAAGCATTTGTGGGATTTTTAACAAGGTATGATGGCTTTTTATTTATAGAATCCTTTCATCCATGGAGCCCCTTAAGGTTCCCCAATTTAGAAGTAAAAATTTTCCAATTCTAGTTAGGGTTTCTTCTAAAAGTGTGGGTATTGATGAATGTTGATCCAAATGAGTGGAGTATGATTGTTTATGCTTGAATTGAGTAAATTCAATGATTTTAGAATGAATTTATATGTACCCATGACTAATCCATGATTCTAAGTTGAATTTGATGAATGTGGGTTTTACTACATGAAAGGGGAAATTGAGGATTTAGATGCATTCATATAGAATTGATATGATACATTATATATTACTTGAGATTGAAGCATATATGATGAATTATGATTAGAAATGTCTTGAGATTGAGTCATATATGATAAATTATGATTATTAGGGCTTTGAGATTGAAGCATATATGATGAATTGTCTTAAGCATGAATTGGATTGTTACTTGAGTTGCCTTCCATGATGTAAGTATGGCTAGAGGAGGATGACCCAAGTCATGACTAAGGATAAGTTGAGGTTACTTAAAGAAGTATTCCTCCTTTGTATGATGATTTATGTGCATTGATTATGCTTATGACTTATGTTGTCTAGCCCTTATGCTTATGTTGATGTTTATGCAATCTATTATATTTAGTACATGTTTGTAATAATGCATACTCTTGCCTACATTATGTAATGACCCGTTAGGTCATTTTGAGAACTATTCCTCTCTCTTTTATAAAAAAGCCTTCCCGTAAATTTTATATAGAGATTTTGATCTATTAGCTTACCTAGAGTTAATTAATTAACGATTAAATATTAAATAATTAATTTTAGTTAATGCTTAATGGGTTAAGTTTATAATTGGTTTATTACCATATACCACTTTACCTATTTATAAAAATAAGTTATTAGGGTTGAGAATTTTTGGATCATAATTTAATAAAAGAAAAAGAGTTAGAAAACACAGAAGGAAAAGGGGAAGCTTAAAAGGTCGCATTGTCGTTCCTGCGTTCAGGTAAGAACTCGAGTATTATATGTCTTTATTGCTAATATGCTAGAACGAAAACCTTCTTAATATTAAATTTTATATTAATATATGATGTTTGGTCCTTATAAAACTAGGGGACAAGGACTAGTGGGGTCAATCATGGCTTAATAATTGTTGCTGCTATTTTCAGTGGGTATGTGTTTTAACTTTGGCAAATCTTGTTATGAATATGATGATGTCGTTCTCAATTTTTAATATATCAGGTGTAGGTGATCAAATATTAATTGTGTTGTATTATATAATACCATTAGATTATGATACATAACCCTAGACTTGAAATTTGGAAAATAGCAGAGTTGACATGTAATTGGAATCAAAAATTAGAAATGATTATAAATTTAGGTGAGTTTTTAAGTCTAGGCTAACATATAGGAATATGGGTGTTGTTAGTTTCAAAACCTTAATGTGATTATTTACTTGAATAGATTTTATTGATATGGAAGCTCAGAGAAAAGGGAAAGCTCAAGTCCCAGAGTGATTGTTCAATTGTTTGAGGCAAGTGGATTTCTAAACCCTTGTTAAGTGCATAGAATCGTGTATTTCCTTGTGAGATGTGTTGGGGAGTAATGGGACTTGGTGATGGGTTGACTTGTCCATGTTGAATAATTCTCATGATGGAAAAAGGGTAATAAAGGGCTATGTGATTAATTATTAGTGAGTGATGTGTTGAGAATCGTTTAAAAAGCTTATTGATTTATTGTTGATGGTGTATCACAATTGTATTAATGTGAATTGTGCATTATTATGAAAATGGCCATCTCCTCATTATTTGTGTGAATATGCATTTGCATTAGCTCAGAGACATAGTTGTGATAAGTGCTATGTGATAAGAGGATGTACCATTTCGAGGGACGTGTCACGCGCCATGACGGATACTATATATCGAGGGACATGTCGTGCACCGCGATGAGTACTATTATCGAGAGACGTGTCACACACCTCAATGGATGCATGGACAGATATGTCCCTCATGGGTCCCGGACTGAGAGACAGCGGGTGTGTATCGTTAGGTCAGACATGCATCACTACACTTGGCATTGCATTGCACATTTTTATCATTGATGAACTTGATCTTGTGTGTTGCTGATCTTGTGAGTGCCTTTCTGTGGAAGTTGTGATTGATGAATATTGAGTTGCTGTTGAGTATATGTAATATGTTAGAGTGTTGTTGTTGAGTTGTGTACTATGTAAACTGTGAACTGTTAGGTTGGGCTGGTTTTATGCAGGTTCTAGTTATGGAGGTTCGGATGGGGTGTAAGGAGTACCCATATTATGTTCCCTTAGCTTGTGTTTAGAAGTTTACTTGTTGAGTACCGTATGGTTGGTTCTCACCCCTTGCTTCTACATTTTTCTAGGTTACGAGCCTGGATATTCGTGATACCTTCTATTCTATTCATTTCTGAGGCTTTTTGTGGAGATTTGTGAGGTAGATGTTTGTCATCTCAGCGGGCCTTCTTACTCTTGTTTATTATTTTATTTTTACTTGTAAGACAACGTCATTTGAGACTTACGTATTTTATATCAATTCTAGTATTTGCATTAGACACTTGTGCACATATTTTATTTCAACTAGGTTTTGGGGATTTAGTTAAGATGACTTGTTATTCGTATTAGTAATTGTTATTGGACTTTTATTTTATTTCCACACTATATTGAAATGGTTGGGTTTTAGGCTGACTTGTCTTGGTGGGATAAGATGAGTTCCATCATATCAATTTTTGGGTCGTGATAAATGGTATCAAAGCCCCAGGTTCATAGGTCTCACATGTATACAAGCCGAGTCTAAATAGAGTCTCGAGGATCGGTACGGAGACGTATGTACTTACCTTTAAGAGACTATAGTGACTTTTAGGAAATATCTTCACTTTTTGAATCTCTATCGTGCATTATTGGTCTGGTCTTGATTCCTATCGCTTCACTCCACTCTCTCTATTATAGTGATGACTCGTGTGTGGTTCTTTATGTGAGTAGTTGATGTGTCGTGTATGGCTGGATGTTTGAACTAGTCATAAAGTGGAAGTGATAAACTTTTTGAAATCATGTGTGGTCATATTAAGAATGTTTAGTAATATGAAAGGATTAAGTAATGTGATGAATCGATGGTGCATTTTGAGGATATTTGAATAATGGTTTGAGGGACTTCATGAACGTGTTATCTTTTTAGGTTAGTTACCCCAATAGAGGGAATAATACTTGTGTAGTACAGGCAATATCGGGAATGGTTCGACAATTGAGAGTGAAATTATTAAAGGAATTGCTAGATAATGAACATTGTAACTTTGGAAGCTATTAGTTAGTAAAGTTGTCATAACATGTATGGGTTGCTTAGAAAATGAGGAGAATGATGTTGTGCCAATAGAGGTCAGAATCTCTACTAAGATTTCATAGATTGAGTGTATATCAAAGAAGGTCAATATACGACTACTACAATAGTAGCAATGCTTACTTGGTTAGAGTTATTAATTGTGTTACTTACGCTATCAACCTGATCTAAGAAAGAATGCATATCACTTGGCTAGAGATGGAATGAATTTGATAATGTTTTGCAGTTATTCAATAGATAAATGTCTGGGCTATTTGGGTACAATTTTATCGGTTGGTATGATATGTTCTAGCGGTGGATCTAATAATTTTTTGTGGTGTGACACTAGTAGTATATCGAAATGGATACATTGATTGTCAAGTGCGAATACTAACTACTTAAAGAGTTATCAGTTGTATCACATGCTCGTATAATGAGATTCGATGTTTGCATTCACATTTGAGAAAGCAACTAGGTTGTACTGCAGATGTTTGGGGTTAAGCAGTGTGTATAAGGAAGATTTTAGAGGTGGATCATTCATACAGTATTAATAAGTTAAGTTGAGAAGTGTATCCCGAGGGTTCTAAATGAGGATCGGTGATTTCATCTTAAGGTCCAAGGGAATGGATAGATACCAGAATGACAAGCTTATGGGAAAAGGAAGTCTCAAAGAGTATACTTATGTGAAGGTAATTGAAGATTTTAGTAAGAAAGTGCATATGAGATTGGGTTAGGCCTTTGATTTTGGTTGATATAACTGGATTTACGGTGTCATATTAATGAAAAGGTTGACTTTGTGGTGATGACAAGAGCTAACTGAGTATGATGGTAATAAGAGTTTGTGATGGATTGTGATTGAGATGCAACTATATAATAAGGATTGTTGGTTAAACAAATTATATATTGTAATGACGACTTGCGAGTACTTAAGGTTGTGGTTTGATACTATTTTGTGAGAGGCTTGATTGCATGGAAAGTTATAGGAGGTGCCGAGACATCACTTGAATAAAATTGAAAGGATCTAGAGTCATAAATGGAAAGAATTAGTGAAATGTAATTTAGTCCTTGGAATGAGGCAATCAAGAACAAAGATATTTACTTTGAGTGCAAGGACAATAGATTTACCTACAGATAGTAGAAAATTAAGTTTAGAGAAGCGTGGTTTCATCTATTTTGCTCTACATATGATAACACCGTCACTGGTTCATCATTTTTTTTTTAAACTAGTGGATAAAATTTGACAAAGGAGTGTACAGATGTTCAACTTGAGTGTGATGAAAATTATTTTTTGTGGTTTTGAATTTTGTAATGAGTATGGTTGAATTTTAGCGAAAGATATGATAAGATCGATGGAGAGGCGATCAATGATAAGCTAAGATATATGAATTCATAAAAATCTTCAAGGTATGAGTTAATGTTGATAGATAAAGGAATTGGGTTACACAATTGGATTCAAAATTCAAGTTTTTTTTCATGGTGAGTTCAAGTTTGTGGTAGTGTGTTTTGTCAAGGTATGTAGTGATAAAGTAAGAAATGATCGATCGCATTGAGTATGAAGCATTTGGAAGGACTTAAAAATAATTTGAGTAGTAAATTTGGTTACTTTTGATTGGTATACCTAAGGGGGGTTTCACGTAATGTTTTGGTTTAGAGGATAAGGTAGAAATATCATGGGTTGTTGGTCGAAGGATACAAATGGTAAGCAAGTCAGCGAAAGGAAAACAAGTTTGGTGTATTGAAGAGTTCGAGGTATTTAAAATTTGTGTCATGGGAAAAATTTAAGAGATGTGGAGGAATAAGACCTCTATATAGACTCTTGGTTACAAGTTGAAGGATGTATGGATTTTCATATATAATTTCTAATATGACTATGGTTGTGAATTGGTTCAGTATAGACTTACTAGGGATTTATCAAAAAAAATTATGAAGATTGGGTTTTCATTTGGGTGAAAAACAGTGAGGTGTGTAAGATTATGTGTTGTTATGTGGGGATAAATTGTTCAGATTATGGTAGGTGACTTATGGATACACAACAGTATGAACCTATAGTTATACATGGTTATTGAGGATTTTGAGGGGATTGAAACTACTATTTTTATGAGACAACCTAGACTGTTATGATGTGTCACATAGTCATTTGATGGTGAGTAGAGGTTATAAGGTTATAGTATACAGAACTATTGGAGTGACCAAGGATTTCTTTGACTTTTGGCATGAGCAGGTACATGATGGTATGAATGGTAGTTGAAAAATGGTATGTGAAAGTTCACATAGAGTTGACATTGGGTGTGATTCAATTATTGTACCTCGATGGGAAAGTATTTTAGATTTGAGATTAGTGCTATCTGTTTCAGATATGACTCATATCTGTCATAGAATGCTTAAATGGAAAGAGACGGAGCCATATTTTGAAATTTTTGGAGGCAATAATGTGTTTGATAAGAAGAATTTGATACTAGTGACGATTTGAGAGTAAGGTAAGTGGCTGGAGTGGTTATGATATATGTAATTATTAAGAATGGTAGCTTCATTATAGTGTTATGTGAAGTATGTGGGGTTTGATAAATCGAGTATGTGTACAATTCTAATAGGAACCAGACTAATTGATTGTGGGTAGCTAAAAATCAAGGAAATGGAATCAATTGAAAGAAAATGTTTGAAATAAACACTATGAAAACAGTATATTCTGTTATTCGACCTTGGTTTTGTACATTATTATGTGACCACCTATTTCGTTTCTGATGTGATTTGGAGTATTTGTTGTATATGCTTACGTGTGTTTCTATATCTACGGGTGATTTCCTAGTGGTGGATCGGGTATACCGATCCTACGGTTTTCCTCTTGGTAGGATGGCATCCTTAGAAATACTTTGACATTTCAGTTATGGCAGATTGGATTTTGTTTAGAATAGTTGAAGTACACCAGTGGTCCTACACGCATGACTTTGCTGATGAGAATTTATAAGAGAGATACGATGAATACTTACAGTTGTACGATAGTCTTAATATTCATCTAGTCATCGAGGTCACGTCCTAGTTTTGTGTGATTGAATGTGTTGGGCAATTGAGTCTAATTCTGTCATTCTTAAGAGTTGTCTACAATTACAACTATTGATCTAGCATTTTGACACTATTGTTAGAGGTTATGTATACTTAGATGTATCGGTCTCTTGGTGTTTACATGATCAATTTCTTCTTTGGGTTGGATAAGTTTGATCCTCTATTGATTAGTACCCGATGTCTAAAGATCATAATTTTATAACTTAAGTTCGTGGAAAGATTATGCTATGAGAAGGAATCTTGATAAGATTTGTAATGATTTGTGCATTATGAGTATCTGTTGGTTGATTCTGTCACACTTCTGGTTGAAGCCGATATTGGTTCAAATATTTTGTAGTAACGTAAGAAAAGATTTGTCTTGATGATTGTGTTATGGTCGAGAGTGTTTCGGTTTGAATTGGATTCATGGATTAGTTTGTTGCTGGATAATCACTCTTGATATGTAGATCTTCCAAAGTTTGATTTAAAAGTTCAGCTCTTGGTAGTTGATCTTTGATGGAATGGTCCCAAAGATGAGTTGATCACTTGGAGAGATGAACACGACTTTGAAATTCATACCTCAGGCTTTTGGTTGTGTTGGTTATTCTTCTTTCCTCCTCCTTATGTTCGAGGACGAACATGGTTTTTAGTGGTGGATAATGTAATTGTAACGACTCGGAAAATGATAGAGTGAAACTAGAGCCTCACATGTGAGTTTGGAGTCGAGAACTTAATGAAATGATTATATTTGAATTTGACCCAAAAGTTCTTAAAAATGTGCTTCGGAAGTTACCGAAAACTTGTTTAGCTATATATAAAAAGATCCGTTTCGTTTTTCGAAAATCCGACTTCATATTCTTGTTTAGGGGGTCAAATTGAGTGGGAAATGGGTCTAACCCAAATTTTAGAGCAACCGTATCAAAATCCGAAATTTCCAAGTGAAGCCTTTTTCGAGGGTCTACTTTGGAGGGTCATATCTCCTAGCACACAAATAATTGGGTGGCCCATAACATATCCATGGAAA
>NC_064286.1:33391168-33398545 GCF_019186545.1 Solanum stenotomum | reverse complement strand
AAGCATGTTTTGCATGGTCATCATACTTAGTACATTTTGTGTACTAACCCATATTCTTCATATTTTTACTATAAGTGTAGGTTCCGGCAAGTGATCCCTCCTAGCTAGTTTGAAGTGTTGGATTGCTTTCCTCCAAGACTTGGTATGTCCTCATGGATTCGAGGACAAGACTTTTAAGTTCTTTTGTTCATGTAATAGACTTCTTTTGATTGTAAAGGGCCGTGTCCCTACTCATGTTTTGCGACTGTGTCTAAGATGGCCATGTGAGACTTAGACTTCCACTATGTGTTTTTAAAGTTGTTTTAAGAAGTTTAAATGTGTGGATGTAAATAAGTTTTTTTTTTTCCGCACTATTTTCATTATTGAATGCAATGAATGACTATGTGGCTTGTATAAAACCCCTTCGGGGTCGAGTACGCCTTGTTACGACTTGGGGGTGCTCCCGGGTCGTGACAGTAATGACCCGTTAGGTCATTTTGAGAACTATTCCTCTCTCTTTTATAAAAGACCTTTCTCGTAAATTTTATATAGAGATTTTTGAAGTATTAGCTTAACTAGAGTTAATTAATTGACGGTTAACTATTAAATAACTAATTTTAGTTAATGCTTAATGGATTAAGTTTATAATTGGTTTAATAGCAATACCACTTGACCCATTTAGAAAAATAAATTATTAGGATTGAGAATTTTTGGGTCATAATTTAAGAAAAGAAAAGTCAGAAAACACAAAAGGAAAAAGGGAAGCTTAAAAGGTCGCATCGATGTTCCTGCGTTCAGGTAAGAACTCGAGTATCATATGTCTTTATTGCTAATATTCTAGAAGGAAAACCTTCTTAGTATTAAATATTATATTAATATAGGATGTTTGGTCCTCATAAAACTAGGGGACAAGGACTAGTGGGGTCAATCATGGCTTAATAATTGTTGCTACTGTTTTAGGTGGGTATTTGTTTTAGCTTTGGCAAATCTTGTTATGAATATGATGATGTCATTCTAAATTTTTAATATATTAGGTGTAGGTGATCAAATATTAATTGAGATGTTGAAAATAGCGGAGAGTCATCAGAAATTCTACACTGATTTTAGGAGAAGAGACTTAGAGTTTGAGGTGGATGATTGGGTTTATTTGAAGGTTTCACCCATCAAGGGTGTGATGAGGTTTGGCAAAAAGGGAAAGCTTAGTCCCCGGTATATTGGCCCTTACAGGATATCCAAGAAGATTGGCAATGTAGCTTACAAGTTGGAGTTACCGTCAAAGTTAGCAGTAGTCCATCCGGTGTTTCACATTTCAATGTTGAAGAAGTGTATGAGTGATCCTTCACTCATTATACCAACTGAAAATATTGGTATTAAGGACAACATATCTTATGAGGAGGTACACGTTGACATACTTGATCGTCAGGTTCGCAAGTTGAGAACCAAGGAGGTAGCATCAGTCAAGGTCATATGGAGGAATTAGTTTGTTGAGGAAGCTACTTGGGAGGTTGAGGAGGATATGAAGGAGAGATACCCACATCTCTTTGAGTTCGGAGAAATTCCAAATTAAGGTACTAATCCTTTTTCTTGGCATTTATTTTAGTTGAAATGTTGTGATACTATTCATATTGAGTGTTTGAGTTGGGTACTAGATGTTACCACCCTTAGTCTACTTAGAGTAATCTCATTCGAGGACGGATGTTCCCAAGGGGGAGATATTGTAACACCTCAGAATTTTAAAGAGCTAAAAATAGAAAGAACTAAATTAGAAATAGCAAAATCTGAAACTTTTTAAGTTATGCCTAAGTTGTGAGTTTTGGGTCAACTCCAAACAACCATAACTTTTTGTACATAATGAATTTGGTAGCCCATAAGATATCAAATGAAACGACTTGGAATTCTCTTTCAAACGCTCCTGAGTTTGCTAAATTTAGAGCTCGTATCAGGGAGATATGCCCACTTAAAGTTAGTCTGTCTAATTAAGGAAAGTTACCTGAATTAGTGAGAGGTATTTTGGTTTTTTCCTTACCCAATCAAATTAAAACGACTTTTGATATTATTTTGGGGTCAAATCTGATTTGGATCAGTTTTACAAATCCCATATACGCTTAGGGTTTTGAGAGGAGTTCAAAAAGAGGAGAAAAGGAGAAAAGTCCAGTCGTTCATCAAGTTTTCTTGTGAATCGAAGGTTGTTTCCCCAAGGGTTTAATCCCTAAGAGGTATGTGAGTTCTCATAGTATTGGGTTCATTCACCCACATGCCAATCATGCTATTTTAAATGCAAATTCCTTCTTGAAGTTGAACGGTTTGTGTTCTTGAAGAGTTTTTCTTGAATTTCATTAGTAATTTTATGGATTGGGGTTTTGATAAGTTCTTGAGATAAGTGTTAGTGTTTTGATGGTATTTTTTTAGTAGATTATCGTATACAAATGTTGGGTATTCGAATCTAAGTGAGTTGGGAAGAAAATCATTCGATTCCTGGTGAATTGGGGTTAGAAAATGAGAAAGAAAATTCGTCGGGAAGTTCTGGGCAGGGGCTGGCGCGCCGCGCAAGTAGTGCGCCACAAAGAAGCATCTGTAGTTTAGGTCCTGGGCCGCCACGCCACTCAGTGCGCCCCAATTCTTCAGTAGTTCAGGGGATGGCGCCCCGCACCACTCAGTGCACTAGGGTCGCCAGGTCCCCTACCCTTTTGTCGTTCTTTTCATACAAGTTCCCTTGAATCATACCTATGTTTCCTACTCGATATCTACATTTTTATTACATGTATATATATATATATATCAAGAGATCATTCATAAAATGAATCATAACCTTGAATCCATAATTCAAATTCAAGGTAGAGTTAAAAGTTAAGTCTTGAGAGTTCTTCCAAGTCATTTTAATAAGTCTTTTACAATCATTTTAAACTTTTTTTTAAGACTTGAGCAGTTGAGTTTGAGGAAGAGTAAACTTGAGTTCATTTTCTTTAAAATGATATATGGGAACTAAGTTTTTCCAAGAGCAAATGTTTTCACATTAAAGATAAGAGGAAACACCGATTTTCAAAAGAGATTCTTGAACAGTTTTGAGTACCATCTCTTTTAATAGAAATATTTTGAGTAATAATCTCAAACCAAAGAAAGAGATATGTTTTTAAACATATGAGCTAGTTATATTTTGGGGGTAGTATTGAGCACCGATATGGAGACGAGTTCAGATAACTCAAAGTCCTCGTAAACCATGTAGCCAACGTGGGTAGAAAGGGTCATACTTTTTTGATGATTCCTTATTGTTTTTAAGTATAGACTAGTGGATCCACTTAGTAGTAGGTCCTATACATTGGCAAAGTATAGGAAAGTTTTGGCAGTGTGGGCTAGACAATGTATCATCGCATAGCTCATAGTGATGGTTGTCGGTTAGGAAATCTCCCACAGAGTTTATTTTGTATTCTTGCATATAAATTGAGTAATATTGTATTTTTTTAATACATTGAGTTATTGTCTATTGTCTTAAAAGCTTTTCTTTATAATGCATTTTTCTACTGCTTTATATTGAAATGAGTTGAGTATCCCGGAGTTAAGTTTAGACAAGGTAAGTTGTTTCTTCAGTTCTAGTTCAATGTTATGTCTTATTTTAGATTTTCCCTCGCATGCTCGTACATTCCATGTACTGACGCCATTTAGCCTGCATCTTTTATGATGCAACTACAGATAACCAGGATCATCAACCAGCGTTTCGTTGATCCAGTTGAGTTTCAGAGTTGTTTGGTGAGCCTCCTTGCTTCTAGAGGATCCCCTACTTTGTTTTATCATTTCAGTTTTGTTATTAGGATGATCGGGGGTCTTGTCCCGATATCCCTCATAGTGTTAGAGGCTTTATAGATAGATAGACAGTAGTTCATAAGTCTTTTTATTTTCAGTTGTTTGTGTTGAGACTTGAGTTGCCTTTTTGGCTAGTTGAATGTTTATTTCTAAAACATTCTGATTTATCTTTTGAGACAATTGAGTAAACTTTATCTTTTAACTTCATCTTATTTATGAGTAATTCTTCCGCTAAGAGTTAAGTCAGGCCAAGGGTTCGCTTGGGGACAACTATGGTTCCCGAGTGCCAATCACGTCCAGGGTGTAGGCTTGGGGCGTGACAGTATTGCTTTGTTTTCTTTCCTAAAAATAATTATCTACCCAAATTTCACTAACTTATTTTAATAAAATATTGGTTAAATGATATAAGGTCTTACATAAATTATGGACTTATCCCATTGACCACCTAATAAAATTAAAAATTACCTGCTAATTAAATAATCGTAGTTAAATGAGAAATTCAAAATACTAATTGAAATTTTTGAGAAAGGTTAAAATACTTCTACTGCTCAAAACGCCCTAACGGGTCATTACAGTCTAGCTAATTAAATTTTTATAGACATGAAGGTGACATTTGAATAATCAAAATGTTATAGTAATTTTGGTCACTTCATAGATAATAAAGAACTTCTTTGAACTTTTTTCTACTTTTTTTCTTACATTACATACTCCCATCATTTCAAAATAAAGTTTTATTTTTATTTTTTATTTTCCTTCAAATTGTGTTTTACTCAGTTACTACAACTTCCCATTATACTAACCAATGTGTTTACCTATTTTAATTTTCAAGGTCCACTCCACATATTTGATATATACAGTAACATCATATTGTACAAAACATATAAATCAAATATATTCAATGTTCTATAACACTAAATAATATATATATATATATATATATATATATATATAAACAATATTAAACTAACATTTGAGGCATCTAAATCCTCATTTGTTGAAGCTTCTTTTTTAAGAGACTTTATCTCTTCAATTACACTCTTGAATGATGCATCCAAAAAGGCATTCATTTCAATAAGTTGAGCATCTACGCTGAATCAACACCAACATGTGAAGGATTATAAGGCAGTTCTTTTTCATTCTTCCTTGTGTGACTGTGAGACTGCCTTATGTTTCCAGGTTTTCTCAACTTGTTGAATGATGAATCATTCAGATTTTCCATCTCAATAACATGTTGTTCATCATCCATCAACACAACATATTGAAATATGTACTACAATGACAATAATAAATGTAAGTATAATTACAAACATATAAACAATAACTTAAGTAATTAAAACTGACAAATTTATATTACATGATTGCCATATTTTCTTAACATGCCTTTCTTTAGATGCTCAAAACAAATCTAATTTTTTGAAATGTCCCAATTGAATATGCAAGGAGTAACATGGCATGTATGAATGAAGATTGATTCATCAAATTTGTTGCAACATTCATAAAACCAAATTTGCAACGCAAGTGAGAATTCAAAAAACTTCACATAACGAGGATCCTTAGCCATTTGAATCGTTATTGGATCCCTTAATTGAAAAAATGTCAGATTACCCCAAGGGTATGTACTATACTATCGAGACTCAACACAAAAAAAGTGTTCTTTTGGAATATGAGAAATGTTTGGTGGAGATGACAAAATAAATGTACTGATGAAATAAATTATTTTCATATTAAACATGTCCTCCGACCTAATCAACCCTTCTTTACTAAATACACTTAAAAAATCAGCTTTCAACACTTTATCAATAGCATTCGGAAAGTACCTACTCATGAGCTTTGATGTGCTCTTAGGATCATGATTAAAAACCATCGACCCACCACATTTAAATGTCGTCACTGTCCTAAATTTCTTAATTCCAAACTCAAGTTCAACTCCATTCAAATTAAACATAAATCTATCATCGCGATCATAAGTCCACTTATGATGCACCAAGCTCCTAATAATCTACGGTTGCACTGGTAACTCCAAAAGATATCCAAAAATCAAATCTTTGAACAAATGTAGACAATTAATTTTGAAAAACCGGCTCTTTATATCATCAAATACGTTGATGTTAACATATGAACACCAACATGATTGTTTCTTCTTTATTTAAGAAACATAAAATAAAACATTAACAAGATATTATTGACAAATAATGTAAATCAAAAATATAAAGCAAAACAAAATTCTAATGACAGTAAATAAAAAAGAAAAAAATTTTCATTTTCAAACAAAAAAATGCAACTAATAATATAAATCTATACAGTAAATAAGCAAAGTAAAAATTTATCATTTTAAAAAAAATGCAACTCATAATATAAAACTAAAAACATAGAATTTAAATTAAGTAAAAAAAAATCCATAATAACTGAAAAATACTTACCTTTAGAGGTTGTGTGGATTTATGGCTTTTTTTATTAACCAAGTTGCCCCTTTTGGGTTTGCAACATTCCTAGCAGCAACTCCATCAGAATTCTTCTAACAAAAAACGTACATCTAAAATTGCATGTCATATATATATTAATAAAATCAAAATCAGAGTTAAAAAAGTATCTTTTTACACGATTTTTTCGATAAATCTGTACTTAGTCTAATCTTTTGGCAATTGGGATTTCATCTTCAAAATCACTATCATGTTGATAGTTTTCAGAAATAGAAGTTTCATTCGTCTTTTCTTTACCATTCTTGCTTTGACTGACAATCGAATGATACTTGTGCTAAATCTTGCGGGTTGATGAGGAATTGATGACAATAAATTCATTTTTTTCTTTACCTATTTTATTATCATCTCTTCTGTATTTTTTTACCGGAGTTTGAGTGAACCTGTTCAATTCAAATGAAGGTCTAGAACATGTGATTTGGGGGGGGGGGGGGGGGGGGGGGGGGGGGGGGGGGGGGAGGGTGTCAATCAATACAACTAATTTGTCAAGTCTTGGGCTTTTTCGTGGTGTCCTGTCCATCGAAAACAATATAATAAACTAAGTGTTGGGTTTAGGATCTTTTTTCCCTTCCTATGTGGATAAATAAAAGTCTTATTAGGACTAGCCCACTTTAGCCCATAACCCAAAATATTATGTGGCATATATAAGGCTTATTTGGTCTTATTTTCAGAAACACAAGAGAGAAAAATCAAGAGAGTTTCGTTTTAGAGATTGAGAGAAAAAGAGAAAATCCCGTTTTTGCTTCTGGAAATTTTCTGCTCAGGCAGTCCGCTTCAGACAGAGTTTGCCGCTTCGTTAACCGTTGGATCGTGCTCAAATTTGAACTGGGAGTTCTCAGCATCTGGTTCTTGCAATTCAACGGTGGAGATCGGATTTGGAGGTCTGTAGCTTCTGATTTTGGGGGTGAACAGTAGCGCGTTTTGGGTGAAATCTCTTCTTTAATTCTCTAGTTTTGGTGCAATCTTGATTTGTTGTTGCTCGTTGTTTGGCACTTGTTTTGTGGCCAATTTTGGAGAACAATTTTGTAACTCTTGGTGTTTATAGTGGAGCTTTTGGTCCTGTGGTTTTTTACTCTTCACATCGAAGGGTTTTCCACGTAAATCGTTGTGTCTTGTGTGATTG
>NC_064286.1:33353929-33386931 GCF_019186545.1 Solanum stenotomum | reverse complement strand
ACTAAGAAGTCGAAGATGAACAACAGAAATAAATTTACAATGGTGCAAGAATGACCACACAGAAGCAATGGAGAAATAGAGGAAACGCATGAAGAAGAGAGAAGGAAGAATTATAGAAGGGAAGCGTGACTAACTAGGGAAGATAAATGTTGGAAAGAGAAAACTTTTTACTTTTACCTTACCTATATTATATCACATAAGGAATAAAATAAAAATAAATATTATATTAAAGGAAAGTAATGTATAAATTAAGGAGTAATGTTGGAAAAAGTAAAAGTTTTTTACCTTACATAGATTGTATCACATAAGAAATAAAATAAAATAAATATTATATTAAATGCTAGAAACGTGTAAAGTTAAATAAAAATCCATAAATTTAGGCATGTAATCCTATAAGGAGGGGATAGAAAATTCGAAACTAAATAATTAACTTTAATTGGAAAGTTAATTAATTTGTTACGTAATTTTAAAACTATATTTATAATTAAATACAAGTATATGTATTTATGGTTAATTAAAAATTTAAGTTGTATTTATAGTAATTTTTCGTTCACATAATCAATTATTAAAAATATAGGTTTTACCTCTTATCTATACGAGAACTAGTGTTTCCCATTCCTCTCATTGTTTCACATAAGTAAAAAAAATTGTTTCTTTTTTTTTTTTATCAAAATTTTGATCCATAGATCATTTTATTAAATAAGAGACAAAGCTCACTCTATACAAAAAACTCAAATGAAAAATGACCTCATCCATAAATGGACCGATCCAAATAAAATAATGAGACATTCCAAATCTACAATTAGCTGCTCTTTGTCTAGTTTCCAAAAATCTCCAAACCCTTTCTCTCTTTACCCGCCTCTTCAATATTTGGTAAGCCTCTTCACTATCTCCTCTGTCTTCTTCAATCTTTGAGCTGTAGATTCATTTTTCTTTTCAGGTGGCTATTGGAAATTCAAGGAACCACAGATGTTTTTCATTTTTATTCGGATATGACGCCGCTTGCTTGACGATTATTTCAGTATTACCTCCGACTAGCTTCTCTGATGACCCAAACTAGCTAGGACATCTAATTCTACTTTGACTTTGTACCTGTGTGAAGTATTCTGCTGTAAAATTACTGTACCTTCTGATTCCTCGCATAAATGTTGAATTGTTGTTATGACTGTTATTGAGGTGATTTCTTAGTTGTTCCTTCTCTACTATATCATTGTGTGCTGATTTTGCGAGTTTTCATCCTTATGTTTGGTATCTGCGATTTATCCATGTTTAGATGTTTCCTTGTTATGCTTGGTAGCTCTTGAAATAGATAATAGCACTTAGTTTCTTGAGACTCCACTACTTCATTGACCAATGAATCTACCACGCAGTTCCCTTCTCTGAAAATGTGAGTGATTGATGCATTTATACCTCGTATCACCCTTCTAATCTCCTCTATTCTTTCTACCAATTCCCACGGTATCTTCCACTGATTATCCACCATTTTTTTTAGAACTAAAGAGTTAGTTTCGATTATGGGCTCTTTTAGATCCTTTCTTGACAGTACCAAACTGCTTCTAGCAGAGCAAGCGCCTCTGCTTCCATGTTTGTTTCTATTCCTATTCCTATTGCCCTTGCATATATAAGGTCTCCTTCCTCGTCCCTTACTACAAAACTTATAGAACTAGCACCTGGATTTACTCTTGCTTCCCATCTGTGTTGCATTTAACTTTGTTTCTTCCAGGTTTCTTCCATTGAACATAATGGTGATGTATTTTAGGTCTATACTCCTTCAGCTTTGTGATGATTTGAGGTCATGTTTCCTTTCTGATATGAATCCAAGGATATTTCAACTTTATGAGTTTCCTCACCTCTTTTTGCACTTGCATCACCATTTCATTGTATGTGGTGGTTCCTTCATGCTTCAAGTTATTCCTCCTTTTCCATAGTGTCCACATTATAATTGTTGGCATTGCTTTCATCACCACCTTGAGTTTGGCATTATCACTATGCTTCCACCAATTTATTATGAGTTGTTGTAAGTTCATGCTCTCCATTTGTATACCTGCATAATTAGAAAACTGCCTACATAGCCTATTGGCTATGGGGCTGTTAGAAAAACATGTGTCATTGTCTCCTCTTCTATTTCAGAACAACACCAACATCTAGACACTATCTGAATTTTCATCCTCTTCAGATTGTCATCAGTTGCAATTCTTCTTTTCCAGAGTCTCCATAAGAAAATATTCATCTTAAAAGGCACCTCTTTAGTCCATATCAGTTGATAATCTGCCCTTCTTTCCTGTTTATGTCTCATTAGTTCCCAAGCTGATTTAACTGTGAAAATGCCTTGAGTACTCCCCATCTACCATGCTACATCATTGATATATTCCTCCAATGAAGGCTTAATGGACTCCATTATGTAATCAGTCATCTCTTCTGATATCTTATTAAGAAGTTTCTCCCTATCCTAAGCCCCTTGAAGAGTGAAATATTTGACCTCTATTTCCTCTTCCACTGCATTGTTCTCCTCCACATACCATAGTGCTCCTTGTTTAGTCCAATTATCAAACCAAAAGCTTGAGTTGCCTGTTTTTATTTGCCACCAGATGTTATGTTCTACCTCTTCTCTGATTGTGATAATTTTTCTCAAAACATGAGAAGCATCTTGTCCTCTAGTCACTGTAGCATGCATTTTCTTACAATACTTGTTCCACATGAATGATGCCCATAAAGATGATGTATCAGTTCTGAAGTTCCACCAAAGCTTTGCAAATAAAGCTTTTGAGACATCATGTAATGACCTGAAGCCTAGTCCTCCCTCCACTTTTGGATAACACATCTTATCCCATGCCACCCAATGCTTATTCCTAGCTCCTATTGAAATACTCCAAAAGAACTTTGCAAATAACTTATGCAACTGGTCTATTATGCTTTTAGGAGGGTTCATAGTAGCTAGCAAATAGACTGGTATTGATTGTAAAACATGAGCAATTAGAATATACTTTCCTCCAAAAGACATGAGCTTATTTTGCCAAGTGTTCATTCTGTTTGTAACTTTCTTCAACAAGTTCTCAAAATTACCTTTATTCTTTCTTCCATAAAAAATTGGACAACCCAAATATGTGGATGGGAAAGATCCTTTTCTGATGCATGTTATCCTCTTTACCAGATTACACACTCTGTTACGCACTTGCTCATGTAAATATATCATGCTCTTGTCCAAGTTGAGCATTTGCCCTGACACCTTTTCATACCCACTAAGAATGTCGATCATTTTCCTCATAGATGTAGTTTGTCCTGAGCAAAATAGGATGGTATCATCTGCATATGATAGATGACTTACTGTTAGGCTCCATTTAGGCATCCCATATCCTATATAATCAGGATCTTCAAACAGACTTTTGAAACCCCTTGACAAAACCTCTGCTGCAATAATGAAAAGTGTTGGTGATAAGGGGCCTCTCTGCTTTAGTCCTCTAGTAGATTAAAAGAAACCAAAAGACTGTCCATTGATCAATACTGATTACCAGTTATTGCTAATGAGCCTCACTATCATGTTTATGATTCATTCTGCAAAACCAAAGTTTCTCATTACTCTCACCAAAAATTTCCATGAAACCCTGTCATAGGCCTCGTCCATATCCAGCTTCACCACAACATTATGATATTTGTTTCTTCTGTTGATGTCTGTAATTATCTCCTGTGCCAACAGTAAATTCTCAGTAATGTTTCTCCCTTTGACAAAACCTGTCTGATTTTTGGATATCAAACTAGGTAATACAATGGCTATTCTTTCATGTTCAACTCTTGAAATGATCTTATTTGCAAAGGTGGTAAGACTTATAGGCCTGAGATCTCCAAAAGTGCTTACCAACTCCTTTTTAGGAATGAGAATCAGGTTGGTGTGTGTGATATACCTGGGCAGTTCTTGCCCACAAAAAAATGCCTTTACCATATTGGTCACATCCCCCCTTATAATATCTCAGCAGCTCTGAAAAAACATACCTGAGAAATCATCTGGACCACTAGCACTATCTTCATTCAGAGTAAATACCACTTTTTTGACTTCTTCATTAGTGGGTATTCTCACCATAATTTCATTTTGCTCCTCTATAATAATAGAAGGAATATATGTTAGCATACTGTAATAACTGACCTCTTGATCCTCCATGAACTGTTTCTTGTAACATTGACAGCTTCTTCCCTAATATTTTGAGTTGTTGTAATCATGTCTCCTTCCCTTGTCAGAATTGCATTTATTTGCAGATTTCTTCTTCTTCCCTTGGCATAAGCATGAAAGAACTTTGTATTTCTATCCCCATCCTTGAACCATTGCATTCCTGCTTTATGTGTCCAATATTCTTCTTCTATGTGCTTATATCTTTTAATGTCTGCCTCTGCCTTGTGAAGTTCTACCCTGTTGCTCTTTGTAGGTGCCATCTCCAATTGAATCTCCTTCGTTTTGATCACATCTTCTAAAGTAGCTATTTGCTGAAAAAATATTCCTAAATGTTTTCTTACTCCATTTAGCTAACTCTATTTTTACTCTTTTCATCTTACTATGGACCACTATAAAAGGATTGCCAGTAATTTCTCCCTCCTGCCATACATCAGCAATTAAATTTTTTAAATTATCATGCTTTGTCCAAAAGTTTAGAAACCTAAAAGGTTTCATAACATATTCCTATGAAGCGTTGCATACTACATGTAGTGGTGCATGATCTAATCCTTGTCTAATCAAATGTTGAACTTCACTGTTAGGTAGTAGACTCATGAACTTCTCATTCCCAAATACCATGTCTAGTCTCTCAAAAATGCATTATGCCTCTACTCTTCCATTCCACCAAGTATATGAACTTCCCTTGAAATTAAGTTCATTTAGAGCACATGAGCTGATACAATGGTTGAAGTCTATGGTTTCCATCTGAGTTACTGGTAATCCGCCCAATTTTTCTGAGTCATTTCTAATTGTGTCGAAATCTCCCCCAACCAACCATGGTTTCTGCATGTTGCCTGCTATATCCTCTAGTGATTCCCACAATTCCAATCTTTCTAATGCACTGCACCTTGCATGTACTCCTGTAACACTGAAAATATTGTTGGTTCCCCTTTTGTTAAAACTGACCATGAGTTGTTGACCAGTATCATTATAATCTTGTTCTTCCCAATCATTCTCCCAGAAGATCCATATTTTTGCTAAGCTGCTCACCTTTGCTTTGGGCATTCCCAATTTGATTATGTACTTCTAGAGATGTGTTGGATTTTGAAAAGGCTCTAACAGAGCAATGTATGAGTAGTGATTCCTCCTATGTAGGTCAATAAGTCTCTAAAAAGATTTTTGAGTTCTTACCGATCTAATATTCCAGAAAAGTACTTTATTAATCATTGGTTAATGGTGGATGTGGACCCCTTCTTCCTCCTTATATTAATTTGTGATTGTGTTTGTAGTTTCTCCCCTTTCTTGTTCTTCCCCTATAATTGATTAATTTGTCTTGGTGACAAGTCCCCTTCTCGACCTACACTTTCAATGTTCCTTTCCATGCATTCATCCTCTTCTATGTTCTTTTTCTTCGTCTTTTCTTCTTCTATCAACTTATCTATGACGGGTGCTTTTAATATCTCCTGTACTAGGTTGTGTGTATCTGACTCTCCTGTTTGACTGTGTCACTCCTCTTGTTCCATGTGTGGCCCTTCATCGTCATATTTCTTCCTCTCCTTAGACCTTTGATTTATTCCCCCTTCATTTTCTAAACTCTACACAGAAGATGGCGTTGAGCTCAGTGCTCTAATATCTCTGTGAGCTGAATCTTTCACTCTATTATAAGCATTTGCATGCCTGTCTTTTGATTTAGAAATCACAGGAGTTTTGGTTTTTGCATTGTTTGCTACCAGTGTCTCCTCCTGACCTATTCTCACATGTTGTGTCTTCCTTGGTAGGCAATTCTTCCCTATTCTTATGCTCTCCTTTCTTGTGTACAGATTTTGTGTCCCCAAAGCTTCAAACTTATTGTTGGTGATGACTTGATCATTTTGTTGTTGTTTTGGATTCCAAACCTACTCCACTTTACCACGCAGAAAAAATCTACCCTTTTTGTAACCATTTTTCCTCCTCTGTTCTTGAAAAGCATTGGATTCTCCTATTTTTCCTTTTCCTTTTCTTGACCTTTCTGTGTCCTCTTCCTCCTGCTCCATGTCTCCTTCAGTATTCTTATTTTCTCTTTTGTTTGCTTCTTCACCTTCCTCCTTGGGATATAATTCTGGATGTATAATGAAACATTCTTTTTCATTGTGTCCTTGTAGCTTGCAAGTTTTACAATACTTCGAAACATAATCATATTTAATTGTGATCCATTTTTCATTAATTTCCCCCGTCTTCTTCCTCATTCCTATATTAATTCTATTTGGAAATTCCCCCATCAGATCCACCTCCACCTTGACCCTAGCACAACTAGGTCTCGTCTTGTTTTGAGTTTCCATATCCACCTGTAGAGGTTTCCCCACTGCAAATGAGAACATTGCTTCCTTTTCAAAAAAGTTTGGTGGTAGCGATGGAAAAGATATCCACGTTATAGCAATCGATGTTTCCTCCTCTGGATTAAATAATGGATCCCACTTGAGAGTTCGCATAGGGTAGGACCAGTTTTTATGTGTAATATAGAATTGTGGCTTCGATAAAAGGCTAACGTAATCTTCCAACAAAGTAGCCCTGATCAAAATATATCTATTACTCAGTAATCCTATATTCACTTCCCCTTTTAAGTCACATTGTTTGGGAATTAGCTTCCTTAGATCTTGTATGTCCGGCCAGCCGTATGAAAATTTACCAATCACTGCATATTGTAATTCCTTATTAATGATCATCTGATCTACTTCTTCCTCCTCCCATATTATACGTGGTTCCCTATGTAGATAGGCAATTTGCTTCAACAGTAGTGATTTACACTGTGATTGTGGTGGCTTTATGACATTTGCATAGGATTGTTTGTTTGGTTCAGGGATGATTGTCGCTGGCCCTACCTCCATTATAGGAGGTTGGCCAGCGGCCGGCGTGGCCATATTTTCTGATTGACTAGGCAAAGATTAGGTTTTTCGTGGCGGCTTGTTGAGAGCTTATTCGATGTCTTGAACTTCTTTAGTGTTTGTAATGTTGGGGATATTGAATTTGCTTCTCTTTTATTTTCTTTATTAAAAAAAATAATTAGGTATTAAAAGTGGTAACTCCTACTAACATAATTTAATTATATGGGCCAAGTGGTAAAGGGTATTAAATAAACTATAGACTTGGCCACTAATTATCAACTATATTAGTTATTTATTAAATATTTGTCAACTAAATAGCCGTAGTTATTGAATAGTTCAAAATTTCCATTTAAAATTTTACGGAAAGAGTCAAAATTGTCTTGTTACTCAAAACGTCCTAGTGCTTTTGCTGTCTTTTTATATTCCTTAGTTGATACTGTAAAATTTCATATCAATATTTTCCTTTGTATCGGATTTCTCCTCCGTTATTTTTTCCACTTGCCGCACTACAATCAAAAATATCATTGGCAAACATTTTACATTGTCTTTATTTTCTTCTTTTTTTTATACTACTATTGTGTATCTTCATTATTTACATCTTTTTATCATATCCTAATATTCTTTTACTTTTTATGATACTGATGTGTATCTTCGTTATTTATAAATGTCTCTGATTCATATATATTTCATGAATTGTTTAGTGTAAATGTATATTGGTATAACATCTCGCACCAAGACACACTACAAAGAGTTCAAAATATAAAAATATTGATTTTTGGAAAGAATAAGGAAATCTAGAAATTGTCTAAGTTAAAGTCAGTTTTATCCATTTTCAAACGGTCATAACTCCTAGCTCAGGATAGGTTAGGAGCAGCTCTTGATATGGTTGTAAATCCCTTTGAGTGATCTTTCCAACGCCACCAAGTTTGTGCGATTTTGACATCATATGAGTGATATATGCCGTTCGGAAGTTGGGCTGTTGGATTAAGGAAAATCCCAAACCGGATTTAGGGAAGGGCAAAGTAGTCTTTTCCCTAATTTATTTCCTAATTCGGTTTTAGGGATTTATTGGGGTAAAAACCTTTTTTTGGTTAGATTAGAAAATTAAATTCACGCTTAGGGCTTGGAGAAACGAGAAAAGAAGAAAGAAAGGGAGAAAAGCCAAGATTTCGCAAAGAACGTCAAATGTTTGGAGTGGAATTTGTCAGGGGTGATCCCTATTAAGGTATGTGAGATCACATAGTGTTGGTTTAGTTCACCCACATGCCAAACTAGTTTCAATTCAACAAATTTGAAGTTGTTTGAATGTTAAGAAAGTGAAGTTTTAGAAGAACATTGTTGAATTCTTGTTGGTTGATTGTTGAATGCCTAATGTTGATTTGATTCATGTTTCTAGGTTGTTTTTCCAGTTAAATCTATTGGGTATTGAGAGTACTAATGATCCTAAGTGTTTGGGGAAAGAACTATGGCAGTTTAGAGGGTTTAGAGATGAAAAACGGAGAAGAAAAATCGTCAAAAACCTGGGGAAGGGGATGGGGCGTCACGCCAGCCAGTACACCCCAAAAGGGGCTCTGAAGTTCACCCCTTGGGGAGACGCGCCAGCCAGTGCACCCTAGCAACTCCTCTGATGTTTGAGGGCTGGCGCCCCGCGTCTCTCAGAGCACCAGGGACGCCAGTTCTCCCCATTCTTCCCCCACCTTTTCGTACTAGTTCCTAAGTGATGTACCTATGTTGCCTAGTTGATTCTAACACTCTAAGGTACATCTAAACATCATGAAATCATCCATAAACATGAGATCATTAACCTTGAATCCATAATCCAATTCAAGGAAGGTTAAGATCAAAGTCAAGAGAACTAAGAGTCAAGTCAAGATAAGTTCTTAGAATTTTCCAAAAGTCTTTTCCAAATGTTTTAACTTTGTTTTAAGACTTAAAGTTCAAGTTGAGTAAAGAGTAAAGAGTAAAGATTGAAGTTCATTTCTTCAAAAGTATATGGGGACAAAGTATTCCCAAAGAGATTTGAAATGTTTTCACATTTAAATAAGAACAGAAACTGAGATTTCCAAAGAGCCTACGGCCTAGTTTTCAGAAAAAAGTAATCGTTTTCTAAGTGAATCAAGAGGAGAAACTTTGATTTCCAAGGTAGCCTTTGAGCTAAGTTTTGAGCACTAATCTCAAATCACAGAAGAAGTATATTTTTAAAACATAAGAGCCAATATATTTTGGGAGTAGTATTGAGCACCGAATTGGGGACGAGCATGAGTTTAGATAACTCACGTCACCATAGAACCATGTAGTCATCATGGGTAGGAAAAGGTCATACATTTTAGATGAATCATTTTTCGTAATAGACTAGTGGATCCATTAGGCAGTTCAGGTTATATACATTTGGCCGGGTATAGGATGCGCTGGCAGCGTGAGGTAGATCGATGTATCATCATTATAGCTTTTATTTGATGGTTGTCGGTTAGAGAAACTCTCACAGAAGTTATTGTATTTTTATATACATCAGTTTATTGTATTTTACATACATTTAAGAGTTATGTTGTATCCTTGTACATACACAGAGTTGACATCATGTTTTTAAACAGCTTTTCTTTATATTGCACTTGTTTAAACTGATTTATATTGAAATGAGTACGGTTAAGTATTCATGAGTTGAGAAGAGCCAAGGTAAGTGTTTCTTTCAGATTCTCTTTCCAGCCTATATTATTTTAGCATTCCAACTCGTATACTCGTACATTCAATGTATTGATTCCAGTTGGCCTGCATCTTATTATGATGTAGACACAGGTAACTAGGATCGGCAATCTGGTGCATTGTTGATCTAGTTGAGCATCTCAGAGTCAGTGGTGAGCCTCTTTGCATTTCGGAGGACTCTTTTATTCTCTTTCAGTTAATAGGATGTTGTGGGGTTTCTCCCAACATCCATCTCAATAGTTTAGAGGCTTCATAGACAATCAGATAGTTATTAGTTCAGATGTCTTTCTTTATCCTTCAGATGTTGTTTAGTGACTTAAGTGCCATTTTGGCCAGTTTATTATTCTTTAAGTTGTTATTTGAGACTATTTATTTGAGTTAAGTCTTCCGCTGAGTTAAGTAAGTCTTGGCCTTCGCTTGGGGCCAGCAATGGTCTTCGAGTGCCAGTCCTGCCCAGGGTGTAGGCTCGGGGCGTGGCAATTGGTTAGCTTTGTGCTTTAATAATAATATGGGATAAACGTGCAAAACACGTTCGCATAGGCTAGTTATGTTAAAAGTGGAAAGGTTCTATGTTCAAAGTTGAATAACCATACGTCTATTCTATATTAAAGTATTTTCAAACATCTAATCAATTATATTTTAATAATAATGATAAATTAATTACAATGAAAATCCGCTATAGTTGGCTGAATTCCCCATGGTAATCTATTAAGTTGTTTGGAAATTAACAATCAATCTCTAGTATTGCTTTGTAAATTCTTTATCTTCCAAGTGAAAATTAGCTGAAGAGTTGTAGACTTGGGTAATAAAGAGTTGTAACATAGGTGAAGGCAGGAGTAGAACTACAACCAAGTAAGGGTGGTCAGTCGAACACCCTTTGTCGGAAAATTAAATACCAATAGGGGTTGGTAGTCTAATGGTAAACATGCTCATTTAAGTTGTTGAGGTCATTGGTTCGAACCTTGCTTGTTGTGTTTTAACAGAATTCCTTCTCAAAAAAAATAAGAAAAAAAGGGAAATAAACAGAAATATATTAGCTCCGTATTTTTTTATTTCTAGCCTTAATTAAAGATTATTTTTCACTATTATCTTTTTGATTATTTCTATAAAAAAAAAATAAAAGGAAGGGTAAATATGGGGAAAAAATCTCTACAATTTCTTGAACTCTAAAAAATTCACTTATTTTGAAATTTGAATTATGAAAAAACATCCAACAATTCACTTAATATGAATTCAAGGAATGTACTCCACTAGTAGCAAAATTATTTTTCTTGACTTTTCTCTGTTAGTTTTTATTTATACATGTTACTTGTCGTTCCGAAATACGGGTTGACTTACCTACACGTGAGTTATATTAGGTGAGACATGACTCGAGTTTTCGGATCATGACAAAGAATAGAACAAATATACGATATTCACCAAACTCAAGTCAAGGTAGAGATTTGTAATGTGACCTTTTTTATTTTGGCTCAATTTTTTATGGTCCATATCATAACTTAAGCGTAACGACCCGTTAGGTCATTTTGAGCCCTAGACCTATTTCCCTTATAAAGAACCTTTTCGTAAATTTTAAATAAAAATTTTAAACTATTTGTGTAAGTACGGTTATTTATTAAATATTTCATTCTTATTAGTTAGGAGTTAATGGGTCAAGTCCATAATTTATTTAATACCTTACCACATGACTCATGTATAAAGAAGGAAAGAAAGGGGGAAAAGAAATTGTTATCGAACAAATTTGTTTCGGCGTCGTCATCAAAAAGTGACAACCCACTTCTGATAAATTTCAAGTGAATCTTTAATTGTATTTCTGTTTGTTTACATTGATTGTTTCATATATGAGTAAAATTAAATTATTATTATTATATTATTGGGAGGAAGCTTAGATGATTATGGGTGTAGTATTCACTGCACGTGAACTTGGATTGGAAAAGAGGCAACGCGGGTGATATAAATTGAATAAGAAAAGTTGGAGACAAGTTTAATGACTAATGATTAGAAATAGTAAGTTAGGAAATTAAGGACGGTCAATGACAAGTTAATGAGCGGGGATATTAGATTACATTAAAGTGACTTAGGCTTCAATTTGTGGTTATATTAGTTACGGGTTTCATGCATTAGTGGGTTGATTCCTTTTAAACAAATATTTGATTATTATATTATGTTTCAACTTATGATATATTGGTATAGATAATTAAATATTAGGTGTAGAGTTTATATGAATATCATTAGATTAAGTTATTTGGGGGAACTAAGACTTAACCCTAGATTTGAAATTTGAGAAATACGAAAATTGACATATTAGTTGATATCAAAATTATGTTAAGGAAGTGGAAAGAGATGATAAAGAATTACAAATGAATGAACGATATATTTGGATTGAGTGTCACGTTCTGACACTGTATTATAGGATCGAGTGTCCTTTCTGGCACCGTATTATTGGATCGGGTATCACATTCCGATACGGTATTATTGTATTCGGTGTCACGATCTGACACGATATTATTGAATCGGGTGTCACATTCCAGCACGGTGATAGTAAAGGAAAACATATTGAATTAACTTAACGCACACAATCTCAAAGAACCCATTTTCCCAAATGAGTGTGGTGTGGATGCATGAGTCCTCGTGTGTTCTTGGTATTGTGACTGATTTGCTTCAGTGTTGTTACCACTTTTCATATTTTTCGTTGCTTGCCACTTGCTAAGTGTTATAGTTGATTTCATGTTATTACTTTATGCATATTAGTTTCTATTTTGGGTCGGCTGATGTACATGTTGCCTTGTACTGATTCTTACTTGTGTTTTCCGTTGCTTTTCTTTTGTGGAGTGCAGCGAGTGTACCAGCGACTTTGACTCGCCCTCAGCTCTAGCTAGTTTCCAACATATCAGGTTTCAGGTGAGCTATTCATTTGAGCTCGTGTTGGATTCTCTCAGTCATGCCTTAGTTTTCGTACACAAACTAATTTATTCATTTATTTTGATGTCTTTGATACTCTTAGACTTAGTATTTGGAGATTACATGTCTTTGATGTGATGACTTTCAGGTTTTGAGAAACGATATTTAATAGACGTTAGTGGATTTGTGTTTCTTACATTAATGAGATTTAAGCTTCCGCATTATGATTAATATTTTGTAAGTTGAACGATAAATATAAGTTGGGGTTGTATTCATTGGTTCGCCCACCTAGGAGGTTAAGTGTGGGTGCAACTCATGACTCGTTTTGGATCGTGACATTAAGAAAGCTATTTTTCTTTCTTTTGTGAAAGATTTCTTATTAAATAAGTACTCCCTCCTTTTCAATTTATGTGGCAATTTTCGGGTTAGAGATTCAAATAAGTCTATCTTTGACCGTAATTTTTTCATACTTCTTTTAAATATTTTGAATTGTCAATTATTGTGACTTATAGTACTTTTTACGTAGTTTATAAATATATAAATTTAATTTCTAAAATTTGAAAAATTCCATGCGTAAATTATTTGTTAAACTTAAATTGTTCTACTCTCAAAAAAATAAAAAGTGCCGCATAAATTAGGACAGAGAAAGTACAAGATATTTGACAATAGTAAAAATTGATATATTCACATTTAAAAGTTGAAATTTGTATCTTTCATTAACATCACTAGTACCATCAACAAGTTCATTTTATCCCTGTAAATAGAAAAGTTGGCCGTCAATTGTAAGACACCTTAAAGCACATGAAAAAATTTCATTGTTTTTTTTCAGGGTCTTTCTTTTAGAGTAATATGGTAAGAACATTGTTTGGTTACTTTATTTAATTTAATTCATGGACTTATACACCATATGTGATCTTACTTTATCCCTAGAAAATGGAGGGATAACTAATTTAAGGTTTAACAATCCTTAGATAAGACCCCAAATGACTATACTATCCCCATATTACTTTTCTAAATTTATTTTTTGAATTTTATTTCCTTATAATTTATATTGGAATGGTTATAAATATTCCTTTCGATTCTCCAAATTGGTTTAGTGTAAGTTGATGATTTCACTAAATAGTTTTTTATTTGAATTTATTTTATTCAATGTAGATCGTCAATTAACCACTTTAACTATTTTTTTTAAATGAGTTTTATGTATTGAACAATTTAAGTTGCCTTAAATCTATGTTAACGTTAAGATATATTTGACCAATAAAAAATTAAAAATACAATGTGCCATCAAGGTTCTCCTTAACGGTACATCACACCTCAAAATTAATAATAATATTTTTATATATAAATGAAATAGAAAATCCTATAAAAAAGATAATATTGTCCTGCGGTTAACTATCTTGACCCAATTACATGAAATAAACAATCTCATGATAAGACAAGGGTATAATAGGAAAGAATTATTTTGCAGAATTTTAAATCGAACACAAGATTAAGTGGAAAGCAATGAACCAAATACTTGATAAAAAATAATCCATGCATTACTAATCTATGCATTGTTAATCCCTACATTACTAATTCACGCGTTGCTAATGTCTGCTTTATCAATATTTGTACCAAATGCTCCTTTTAAGTGTTGAAAAACACATGTGCAAACCCATATTGGAGTGATCTTGTGACATTCTCATGGAGTATTTGAGATTAATTAGAATAGTAGTGTACTTTGTACTCTTGTTTATACTGAAATTGATCTTCTCCGCATGTGGAATAGGTCACATATCATGATCCAACCCACCGGGCTGTGCGGGCACCTACTCTAACACCAAAGTAGGAGAACCCTTATATCTCAATAGTCAAACATACGGAAAATTTAAAGAAAACAGATATACTTACAATAATTAAGATTTTATAAAAAAAAAATATCTTTAGACACACTTTTAGTTAAAACTTGTAAAGTAATTTAACAACTCCCATGGATCTAGTCTAAACAGGTACAAGAGGTACTAAGAGTACAACTGGACAGGATAATTAGAAGACACAGCTCCCACCACGCAGAAGGAAGGATAGAAGCTGCTGGAGAATCTCTTCGTCTTCACCTAAGGAAACATCACCAACCTGCATCCAAACTATGTCTAAAAGACATAGCAAGGGTAGTATCAATACAACACGCGTACTGGTAGGCATCATCGGTCAACCCAACGCCCACCACATAACATAAGAAACCAACTAGTAAGATCATGAATTAAACCACTCGCTTCTTCACCTTTACCCTCTCTTAAAATACCTCCAAATTACACTAGCACTCGAACTATTAACCACCTTCCAGTCAACCTACTTACTAGGTACTTCATCATAGGCTAACCATTCTAACACGTAGAAAAACATTCCCAAATATGACTACAAACATTCCAACTAACAGCTCACGTCATACCTTTACTTCCTCGTCACACTAACCAACCATGGTCACGTAGCACATTAAACCCAGCTTTCTTCCCACTAAACCCAAACTCTTTCCCCAAGGTGAAATCCACCTAAGCATATTCATCACACACGTTGCCTCTACTTCCCTCCATAACAACACACGAACAACCCTTACTATCCATTACTTGCCCCTTGAACACTTTGCCCTTCCACTATACCCAACAAGTCCAACACAAGGAACAATTAAATATAAATTGTCACAACATATACCCATTAAGTGCAACATATATAAGTCAATACAACCATATACTCACAAGTGCAAATCGAGCATATACAACAACAACAACAGTTACAAACAACCTCACGTTTCTCAGGTCACACAATTATACCACATCATTGATCCTCTCTTGCAACCCAAACCCAAATAGATTGCATGTCGGAACGTGGCAACCGATCCCAGTTAGTTATGCCAAAACATGGAAACCGATCTCATAGTTATGGTGGAACGTGGCAACTGATCCAAGTTAGTTATGCCGGAACGTGATAACCGACCCAAGTTAGTTATGCCAAAAAGTGGCAACTGATCCCGTAGTTATGCTAGAACGTGGCAACCGATCCAAGTTAGTTATGCCGGAACGTGGCAACCGATCCAAGTTAGTTATGCCGGAACGCGACAATCGATCCATTCAATACACCACAATCACAACCACAAGTATATCCTCAAGATCATACATTTAATTCATCAATTCATGAAAATCATAATTCGTTCATCTCATTTACAACAAGTGTGATCAACAATGCATCATTCATATACATACATATATCATAATGTAGCAAGAAAAAACATACATCACACAATCATAGAATCACAACCATCACCTAAGAATTGCTCCTCAATCACTATCATATATGCATTAGTTTGACCATACTTAGCCCTAGCTCATCATCTAAGGCCTCTTTCTAGGGTTTAAACACAATTCATCATAAATCCTCAATTCAATCACTCCAATTTATGATCTAGCATACATTCATAATTCTAGTTCCATTTATGTATGATTTCATATCCTTATTCTTGAAACAATTCTATCTGAGATAGCAATTCTAGAAGCCCTAACAAATCATCAATTTCTCTTCTCAAGACATAAACCCAATTACTTTGCTTTCTAGAAATTACCCATGGAATTCACTCGGTGCACGAAGGTCTACACATAAACCCTACCATTGATTTACATATATTACGTAGTAACCATAGATTTATCACTACTCAATTCATAAAATCTAGCCTACCTGGGCGCCAAGCAGTTGCATGGAATTTATGACCTCGATTCCGGTTTTCCGGGCTTCGTGACGGTGGATTTGGCCAATAATCTGCAAGATATCACCATCCTCACGCTAGAAATCTCCTTCTCCTTCCTTCCCAAGCTTAGAGCAGCTTTTATGAGGTTTCTAGGGTGTTTTACAACTTATTTAGGTATTTTAGAAAGATGGAGAAAATAGGATTTCTCTGGATTTTCCTTCTCCTAAATAACGGCGGTTTAGGGTCGTTACATCACACCAATCGAACCACGTTAAATTTGTTCCATCTTTGTTTGTTTTACTTCCATTATTATCATTTTACTACCCCCTCCTCCGCGTCATGTTTTAGGTGATATCCTTTCCTTTTTAATTCATCCCCATAAAAAAATATCACCTTACTAAAACTAGAAATAATTTAACTTTCAAATTCTTTTTTTACATTTAATGAAATGATTTACAACCACATAAATATTTATGGCTTGTTTTAGATCAAAAGTTTCAAAAGTTTTTTTTTAAACACCTATAACACTCCCTAACAAAGACGACTCCATACCCAAGGGACTCGAATTCGAGACATCTGGTTAAACATGAAGGAGTATTTATCACTCTATCAAAACCCTTGGTGGTGCACTACCTAGATTTTGGTCCTTAGAATGTCAGGAAAGGGGAAAATATTATTTTAAAAATATACTAAAAAAATGTAAGACAAACAAATTGAAACAAAATATCATTTAATAAGTAATAAAGAAGAAACATGGGTTACACATAGGAATGGGTGCAAATCTTTTGGATACAACATGATTTTTATAGTTTATTTAATATTTCATCGTCTTCAAATCAAATGCTCCAAAAAAGGATACCGAAAACAATTCTTTTGATAAGAAAAATACAATTGCTCCAACGCCACTGTTTCTTTTTCACCAATATGTACTTCTTGGTGATTTATATTCTTTCATTTTGGTTTATTCTTTCATTGGAGAAAAAATTTGAACGGTATAAATTGAAAACATCTCTTCTCATATCAAAAATAAAATAGAATCCACAATATAGACGTTTAGAGAGCTTTGTTTATAGGGATATTTATTCTCTCTGCAGTTTTAATGTTTTTTCTTTTATATTAGTTTTCATATAATAATATTATATTTTTAGTCTAAGTTTTTGTCATCTAATTTATCACGGTCTTGATTTGCAATTGTAAGCTTTCGCATGGCGCCATAATAACTTTCGAACCCAACAGATTGTTGCTTGCTGGTTTCCGCATTTCTGTTTTTCTTGATTGTTCGTCGATATATACACTACAACAAATTTCATTATCAAGGACAAATTATTTTGTCACTTAAAAGTCATATTTCGTCACTAAAAATATTTTGGGACGAAAAATTTTTTGTCAATTTTTCGTCGCTAAATCTATATGAATACGATTTGGTGTTTCGTTGCTAAATAAACTATATTAACTACAAAATCAAATATTGTCACCAAATTCATAATATTTATGACGAATTTATTTGTCACAAGTAGCGTAAGAAAGTTGTAGCTAAAAACACTGTTTCGTCACTAAAAATATACTTATTGTCGACAAATTTGTTTTGTCACTAACTATGATTTTAATCCGTGACAAAGTCGATCGTCTTTAAAGCTATGCATAATCTGTAGTTAAAAGAATATAATTTCGTCACTAAAATGTATATTTGTGTACGAAAGAAAATTTCGTCTCTAAAAATACATAAATTAGCAATAAATTTGTTTGTCTAGAAAAGTCTGCAATTTCGTAGCTGAAAATTCTTTTTGAATTAAAATATGTGCTGTTTAGTGACAAAATTAATTTGTCATTGTATGTTATCTTAATGCACTCCTGAATCACTTTCAAACTAATTTTGTACACTTCTCACAAGCTTAAAAAGAACAGAATTACTGTTTTCGAACAAAACATTAGTATCTAATGAATCTTGCATAAATTTATCAAAAAGTACCATTAATCTAAAAAAGACAAAGAATACTTATAAATGAGATAAAACATATCTAATACTTGATAAAAATTACATTTATCCTCACTATATTAAGGTTGGTCCAAAGGTAAACCACAAACATAGTCTCAATTTATTGTCCTTTTTTTACATCTTTTCTTTCTAACTTGAACACTATCTTCATTTCTTAGTGTACAAATCAAATCCAGCTCTTCATTCTTTACAATGAATCTGCAAATCAAATTATGGTTATTTAATTATTATAGCAACGAACAAAAATAAAGTCAATAGTACTTAAATACAACATGGTTTAACCTTTAATAGTAGTTTTCATGAGTATTTATATGTGAACAGTGGCGGATGCAGAATTTTCATTCAGGGGTTCGAAATATGAAGAAGTAAATACATAAAAATCAAAGTGAGGTGTTTGCTAAATTTTAACCGGTCTTATCATATGCCTATTTAATATATTTTTTCCATTTTTGCTCTCCACTTTTTAACTCTCACTTTGTAATGTCCTATTTTATTTTAATATTTTTCTTTCCAATTAATAACCCAAAAAAAAAAAAAATTTTAAAAAGGTGCAACGATTGAAGGATTAGTAACATAATACTTATAATACTTATTTAGTGCTCCATAACGACAACAAAATAAAAATATTGAACAATATCAATAATTATAGGTTGAATGATAAAAAAAAATATAGGTGAAACGAATGAGAGAAATAACTCAATAACATAAACAGTAAAAGTTGATAAAATACAAAAAAAATTATATATGTAAAACTAGTCAAATATATAAATATTTTTAAACAAGTGTGACATAAAACATATAAAGAGAGATATATCTTTTGATTTTTTTCTTAGTTGAAATTAGAAATTTAGCTAAGGATATAAATTAGTATTGAGAACATCGAAAAAGAGAATTTGAAATATCTTTTATTTCAATTATATGAAGAAAAAAAAATACATACATAATATTTTAGATGCAATATCTAGCAAAATAGAAAAATTTTGTAGCTATTTTTAATTTAAATAATAAATACATGCAAATGTACACTAATTAAAAGTGGAGATAGTCCATTGTGCATTAAAGACGATAAAAGAGTGAGGAAGGACAAACAAAGCTCACTTATTAAAAATGAAAAAGGAGGGAGAAAAGACCAAACTTTAAAAAAAAAACTACAAAAAAATGATGTCAAGGCGAAATGAACTTGCAACCTGCGAGAATTAGAACTTGAACCGCCTAGACAACTGAGCAACGCCTTTCAGTTGCTTTAAGGGGGTTCATTTAATATTATATACACATAATAATCAAATCTGACCTTGTATATACAGTGTAATTTTTCGGCCAAGAGGGTTGGGATGAACCCCTAACTTACACCTAGATCCAACCCTGTATGTGAACCATCATTGTACCCTCTAATTATTCATAAAAAGATACCAAACCCATTTGAAACACTGGAAATGTAGGAAAAAAGAGGGACACAAACAAATTAATTATGTAAGAAAAATAAGTCTTACCGCCAAACATAGCACACAACAAAGCAACCATGATGATATCTTCAATTATTCAATGGCTTTGGAAGAACTTAAATTCTCTCTCCTTTGTTCCTACTCACATCGTATTGATAACGGTCAAACATTCAGCGCGTCCACCCTACGCTCCTCCTGATGGAGGTGCTGGGACGGCAGCCACGGCAATGTAACCCACATTTCCCATACTCCTCTTGGTGGAGGCAACTACTAATGGAAAAACTACTGGAAAATTTTCTTATGCAGCTTCAATCAAAGACCCGTCCACATTGAACAACCCTCAAAATTTCCATAAAAGAGAATAAGTTAAAGTCAGGTACACCACCCACAATGGCATTCCAACCATCATTTTCAAAGCTTCGGATTACTATGGAATTATGGCGGAAGAGCGTATGTACACCCTGGTGGGGTGATTTCTTAAACCTAGACCTCAAATTGATCGAATTCGATCAAGATTTAAGGAGATGATATCCATTAAAGTGTCGGCAAAAATAGGGGTTTATGATAATTACAATGTTTTCATTGATTTGATTAATGCTGAAGATTATCAGAATGTTTGGTTCCGAAAGGTCATTAAAATAGATGAAATGCAAATGTGGCTGCGAAAATGGTATTCCAATTTCAAACCGGAAGAAGATCTACCCGTCGCTCTGGCATGGGCGCTTCTCCCAAGTTTACCCGTTCATTTACACTCATGGCATTATGTTTAATAATTGCTAAATTCAGTAGGTACTCCTCTAGCTCTTGATGCTGCTACGTTGGGTAGAACAAGGCCTCCCCTGGCTAAGATTAGAGTAGAGATGGACCTATTGAAACCTCTTCCTGAAAGTTTGTGGATTGGGAAAGAACATGAGGATTCACCTCTCACAAGATACACACAAAAAAATTAGTATGGCATTCCAAAATACTGCAAAGAATGTAAGAAATTGGGACATAACATCATGAATTGTAGAGTCCGAGAAAAGAACAATGTTGAGCAGAGGAGGAAAAAACTCAGCCAACTAATACTAATGATCAAAATTGCAACATTAATGAAGGACATAAGAACAATAGTACTGCAAAACAAGGGGAAGATCACCAAGGGGGACCAAACAAAGTGAAATAAATAGATCATGTGGAGCAATCTGCCACAAAGGAAGAAAATCAAACTAAGGCCATGGAACAAACAATTACCGATATGTCAGAACAAATTATTGATATTGTTAGAAAAGGAAACAAGAAAAAAAAGAACAAGAAAAAGAATACCAAGAAGCTCCCTAAGATGAAAAACATAGTGTTGTTAAAACATGTTCTACCACAGAAGAAATACAAGAAACATTCTGATAACATGGATATCAGTAAGAAGCACAAGAAGAATCGTCTTTCCAAATTGTTGAAGAAGTGGAAAACAGAAACCAAGAGCAGAGGCAGATTACTGAAACAGAGAAGCATGACGAGCAACAACTAGAGAATGGAGAACAAAGTAGTGACAGACACAAACTAGAGCACAACTGCGTAGGTGATCAAACTCATGTCGGTAATGTTGGGTTTTGGGCCTTTTTTTCCCTTCCTATGTCCAAGATTTGTGATCTTCCTTCCTTTCCTTTGTGGATAAATTTAGCCCAATATGACTAACCTACTTTTGCCCATAAGCTCAATATTATGGTGCATTTGTAAGACTTTCTTTTAGGTCTTATTTGAGAAGAATGACAAGAGTTTGAGAGCAGTCATATAGAGAGAAAAGTGAGAAAGTGTAGATTTTCGCACAAGCCTTACCAGCCAATTTCAAATCGTGATTCTCGCTTCGTTTCTTGTTCGATTGAGCTGATTTTTGGACAGCTTGTTCCTTTCAACTTGATCTTTGATTGGTAACTGAGAGAGGATGATTTGGAGTCCTGTAGCTCCAGTTTTAGCTCGTGAACAGTAGCTGCGATTTGGGTATTTTTGCTCCTTTTATTTCTCTAGTTTTTGGTGATATCTTGTAGTTGTGTTGCTCATTGTTTGGCACTTTGTTGGTGACCATTTTGGAGAACACTTTTTGTAACTCTTGTTGATTATAGTGGAGTTTTGGTCTTGTGGTTTTTACTCTTCACACCGAAGAGGTTTTCCACGTTAAACTTTGGTGTCTCGTGTGTTGATTTATTTTTCTTGCTTGGTTGATTTGTTTGCTGCCCAAACTATTTTATTCTTGCATTATTTTGTCTTCTCTTGGTTCAAATAGAAGAAAAAGTTTTGACTTGGGTTTTCTTCCGCTATTGCCCTGTCGTGCACATTTATTTTGTGTTTGTCTTTCCCAACAGGTAACACCAAGGATGGTTCAGAAAACATCGACAAAAAGAAAACACAAAGTGCTAATGAGTGCAATAGTAAAAAAGGAATCAAGATAGAGGACACTTAGTCCAGCAACCTTAATATGGTAGGTATGCACACAAGCATCAATAAAGATGTTAAAGACAGTGAGTTCCACAACAAGGAAATGGAGCATATATTTCAGGAGTTTGATACTCAACAAACCAACAAAAATGCAGATCAGTTACAGATATCCATAAGTACTTCAGATTCCTTAACTTCTGGACTTTACAACCTGATTTTATGGAGGTTTTTCAACAGGTATGGGATAGCAACATCCATGAAAATGCTATGTGGAAGCTTCAATCTTAAGCTTAAACTACTTAGCAAAAAGCTCAGCCAATGGTCCAAGGATTCTATTGGGGACAAAAATGAACAAGTAACAAAATAAGAATTGTTTTCTAATAGGTTGTCATTTATGTGTAATTGTAACCAATTCATTTAAGAAAAAATAATCAACGAACAAAAAAAATAAGTGACAGTGATAAAATAATGAAGTCAATGAAATATTCAAATACAAATTAAACTTAAAGGCACTTCACTCCAAGTATACTAAAGAATGAACAAGCTAATTAGGTGGAGAAGCAAGGAAATTATCCTCCAGTGAGAACTTGAACAATTTTATTGAGGAGAAGATCTTTCTCAAGGTTGAGTACTTAAGCTCTTATCGACTTTGGTAACATATTTTAGTAGTATACTAGTAAAAGTCATAGGACAGACAACATATAGAAATCCAATGAGTTTTATTTGAAAAAAATATATTAAGAAACTGATTGATATATAGGATATGGAGGCAACAATGGGTCCACCAACTATCTTTCCGAGTGCGTTAAACTTTCAAGCATAAATCGTATCTAAAAAAATCCGTATCTAAAATGACATCATTATCACGGAACAAAGTTCTTCTAATGGACAAATTGTGTTTAAGTATGGGCATAAAACACGAAAAGTCAGACCAAATTTCGGTTCTTTGGTCAGTTTTCGATTTTAATTTTCAAAAGTTTGATTACAAATCTAGTTTAAAATTTTAAATTCTTAGTAAAAATTGAGATACTGAACTATTTTTATTAAATAATTATATATTGCTTTAGCTACATCCTGCTAGTCGCGCAGGTTACAATTATTGTCTGCGGTTAATATATATTATAGAACTTCAAGTTTTGTAACAGATGAATACAAATCACTAATAGATCTTCCTTTCCAACGATAAGAGTGAAAGCAACTATACAACAAAGTTATCAAAAAACAACTTTACTTATTTATAAAAAAAATAACATTTTTTATAATATGATCGTCACCACTCACCAGCTCAAGAAAAAATTAATTTACATGTATGTTGCCAAAATAAAACCTTAAAGTTTTTTCCTTCCTTTATCTTCCTATGGTTGCTAGATAAGACCTTAAATTATCATCTCGCATAGGCACCTTAGGAAAACATTAATTGTCAAGGGTTGTTCTTGCTAAGATCAAGTGTTAGAGAAAAAATGATAACAAGATGAAAAGATAGCATAGCTGTCACACCCCAAATCTAGATGTGATGGCACGCGTCCATTTCCCATCGGACACGTCAGCCTAACCCAACCACAACGATAGAGAAGTAGAAATACGAGAATAAAAGATAATAAATAAGCGAAAGACTTTAATTAAGACTCAACACTATCAATTTGGTTGTCACATACAAACCTCTAAATACAGAATTCGAATAAAAATATACAAGTCTCAGAGTATAGTTCTCAAATAGAACAAAACTAAAAGTAAAGATAACTCAAGGGCACGTCTGGAATGAATCGCTACCTCTCGAGTATGTCCCAAAGCTCAATCTGCTAAAGAAAATACTAAGCCAAATCTGAGAGAGCTGTCAACCTACACAATTGTGTAGAAGCAAGGGTGAGTACCGAAAACCACAGGTACTCGCAAGTAACTCTAAACTAAGCAAAACTAGCAGCTACAAACAACTCCTTTCAATCCCAACTGAACCGCCGAAACTTCAATCTAGCAGCAAACCAACCAACCTATACTAAACAGATCATATTCAATAGCCAGAACCAACAGTATATCCTCATCAACCTCAGATCAACAAATAAGAGCAAGTAGATCAAATTCCACATAAGAAGGGTAAATCGATACAATCCACACATCACAGACAAAGATAAGGCAAATGCGATGCAAAATGCAATAATGATGTCATGTAGTCGTGATGCATGTCTGTCCTACGATACACATCTGTTGACGTAATCAGTCCGCGCTGAATACTCAAATCAGAACCCATGGGGGCCACACATGGACCATGTATCACCGCCGGAACCAGATCCCATCGGCATCCAAATCGCTAGCCGGAGCTAGTCCATCTCATATATCTCTAGCCGGAGCTAGTCTCAACTGTGTCTCATATCCATCCATCCTCATATCAGTGTCTCAGAACTCATGCAACAGATAGTTCACACATGGGATGAATAATGAATATGCACATGTCATCAATCACAATCATATCACGATCACATCATAGTATTACACATCATCTGTCTCAATCACAACCATATCACGACCACATCATAGTATTACACATCATCTGTCTCAATCACAACCATATCACGACCACATCATAGTATTACACATCACCTGTCTCAATCACAACCATATCACGACCACATCATAGTATTACACATCACCTGTCTCAATCACAACCATATCACGACCACATCATAGTATTACACATCACCTGTCTCAATCACAACCATATCACGACCACATCATAGTATTACACATCACCTGTCTCAATCACAACCATATCACGACCACATCATAGTATTACACATCACCTGTCTCAATCACAACCATATCACGACCACATCATAGTATTACACATCACCTGTCTCAATCACAACCATATCACGACCACATCATAGTATTACACATCACCTGTCTCAATCACAACCATATCACGACCACATCATAGTATTACACATCATCTGTCTCAATCACAACCATATCACGACCACATCATAGTATTACACATCACCTGTCTCAATCACAACCATATCACGACCACATCATAGTATTACACATCACCTGTCTCAATCACAACCATATCACGACCACATCATAGTATTACACATCACCTGTCTCAATCACAACCATATCACGACCACATCATAGTATTACACATCACCTGTCTCAATCACAACCATATCACGACCACATCATAGTATTACACATCACCTGTCTCAATCACAACCATATCACGACCACATCATAGTATTACACATCATCTGTCTCAACATCAATGTCTGTATCAATCATAGCCTACTCATGCTCTTCTATCCCCTCAATATCAGTTATCACATGACTTATTCAACAAATTCAAGTCACATATAACACATTTAGCTCGTTTTATTCCCCATCTTTCATTTACAACAATTTCAATCAACAAATAAAACCCATCCTCAATCCCCATTACTCCCCAACACAATTAGGAAAGTAGTCATGCGTAGTCTAAGAGTTTTACAAAGTTTGGAAGCCACTTGCCTTAAAACGAACTCCAAAAGTTACTTGACTTGAGCCTTTCCTTTCCGAGTATAATCCGGATCACGATAATCTATTCAAACAATTATTCACAATCACAATTCGAGTCCAATGACACCAAAATCAAGAAATTTAGGGAAAAAGGGCAAAACGGTCCAAAAGTCTCATACCGGAAAACGATACCCAAATCTGGAAATTTTTGATGTAAAATGATCCTTAAAGTATTTGGAAGCTAATGGTGAAAACCAATTTGAAAACGGAGTTGAAATCAATTCACAAACTCAATTTGAAGGAAAATCCACGTTCTTGAAGAAGCCTAAAATATTCGGATCCGAAACCCCGACTCGAAAATGAAATATCTCTTGAAAAACATCTTACCCATGCTTAGATAAGTTCAAATATGAAATTTCATCAAAAACGGAGTTAAGATCGACCTTGAAATTCTCAATTTATCAAACTTTAACTTTACCGGGAAAGTCCAAATTGTACGCGGTTAATATGATGAAAATAATCGATGAATCAATAATTTTATGTTAAAATCAGTTTACCCATAACATAAGGATCGTAAATATACCTTTTTCATCAAAAAGGGAGTCCAAATCGATAAAACCCCAATTTTTCCCAAGAGATTTACGGATAGGAAAAAAAACCAGATAAAGAAATTATGAGAAAATGTCGAATTGAGAATTGAATACTAACCCTCATATTAATTCAAGAAGAAACCCGTAAGAATCACTCCATTCCGATCTCTAGAACTCCCGATATGCTCAAAATACCAAATGAACACAGTCTAAGATTTTTATAACAGTACATGACTGTTATGCACCAGAAAAACAGCAGTTAATCTTTCACTAAAAAGGCCTTAATTTCCTCATACGATAGTGAAATGACCCGATTCTTTTTTGTAAATGTCTTAAATAATGATACGGACCTGCTCGTTCAATCAGAGCTCAATCATGCTCGTTTGCCCAGTCAAATATCATTTCTACTCGGTAAATAATTATTTCTTATTTGCGATAAAAGTCCAATCTCGGGTTAGCGAAAATGCACCAAAATTTGCAGATAAGTCCTATAATTCATGCTCAAAATTTCAGAACCTTCGGAATAATTTTTTCGACCTTTAAAATTAATAATGAACCCTTTAGTTGCCACAATTTGCTGAAATAATATCAAAGCATCCAAGAAGCTTAAAAGCCCACCCAAAACTCATTTGGCACTTCCCGAACACAAACCAAATATGCTACTAGCTTGAAAATGACATTCTGGATTCAATGACATCGTCGGAATTTGAATTCGAGGTCTCCTTGACCCGGTATCCGATAAGGCGTCAAGAAATTAACTTTAGGCTCAAAAACTCGAAATGCACTCGGGGCCTCTAAAATTCAACCAAGACTCATTCTAGACTTAGAATCACCCCCTGAATCCAACAGTGCCCTCGGAATTCCATTTCGAGCACCGGAACCTTGTTTGTTGACCAAAGTCAACTCTTGATCAAAATTTCACAATTTTTGCAACTTAGGACCTCAAATCTTCGTTTTAACTCCAAATTCGACTCCGTAAGTTCTCATAGATCCGTTCGACATTCTAAAACTGTTGGAATCGATGGAAATCCGATTCGAGTCTCGAAATTCCAAACGACTCGAAATAGCACTTTTAACCAAACTTTAACTCTTAAAAACTCAACTTTCCAAAAACGCAACTTTTCATCAATTTTCTTTCAAACCAACTTCGAAAATACAACAATTAGGACTCAGGGCAACTATCGGGAGGGGTAAAACGGTCATTTTATGAAAATTTCCAAAAATAACCTTTAGGATCATTACATTAGCCCATCCTATATTTTAGAGGATATTACATTGATTGATTATGGATGTAATATACGTTTCAATGCAAGGTAAATGAAGTCTAACCAACAAGGTCTTCTAATGACTAGAAAAAAAGCAATTATGTGAAGACAGATCCATGATTGTGTTTGTTGAATGCTTTAATTCATGTGTTATCGCAAATAAACAGTATCTAAACACTTAAAAGGCCATGCCCTGCCAATTTTGAAAAGAAATAAATTTTAACATAATTCAGCCACTAATCTACTAATACCTCTGTTGCATTTCATGTGATAGTATATGGCAATGAAAGAACAAGATTGTTTGAAAAGTACAAGCCTTTTGGATCCTAGCTGGTGTACTACATTAACTGTCCAGGTTTTTATTGAATCAAACACAAGAACTTCGATAATTACTCCCAAGTTTTAGATATCAAAGAAAGGAATCATTCAAGAAAATATCATGTTCTAGATTGTCTTTAAGACAAAGCCATAAGAGCTAGGGATTTTTTAAAAGTATTGCTACAATTCTTTTATTAGTCAGTTTTTAAGCATAAAAAGAGTCCAATATACCAAACTTATACAGAACCGAACACGAAAACAGAACTAAAGTTAGTTTGGTTCAATATTCGGTTTATACTGTGTTAACCTAGCTTACTTCTTCAGACTGGTGGAATGGTAATTTATACAAATTTTAAGAAAGTGTTCTCAAAAAGTTACCTCATCTTATAAAGTACTACAACCAGTAAGATTTGTTTCAACTTCTTCATTTCTAGAGGTGAAAAAAGAAATGCGGAATACATAAACAGGCCCCTAAACTTGTTCGATTTTTCCTCGCAGGTACCTCAACTATGCCACCTTCCTATTGAATCCCTGAACCACCCATAATTTGTACCTTTTAAACATTATTGGCTGACATGGCACAAAACTTGTTCTCACGCCGGTTAAGCGCGTGAAGATCATTTAAAAGAGCTGACGTGGAATCCACTACGGTCTTCTTTCCCTTTTGTCCATGTAACCCTAATTTCCACCCCTCTTTTCTCTTAATTCTCTTTTATTTCTCTTCTTCATCAAACAGAGCATCAAATTGATGGAAGGAAGAAATTCATTGGTGGGAGTCACTGTCGTTACACCCATAGCCATTACAAACATTCTCCGCCAATATCACCTCATAATTCTCCCTAAAATCTCCATCTAGCCGACGAAATTTAAACCAGAAGCGGCTATCGTCTTCTCTCCATCGCCTTCTTTTTTACTTCTCACAAAAAAGTCATTTCTTTCACATAACCCATTTCCAGATGCATCAACACATCTATTCATAAATCATTTAAAGATTTTTATTGGGTATGAATCATTGAAAGTTGAACAAGTTTATCCTATTTTATCAAGATTTGTTTTTAAAAAATTGCCAGAAATTAAGTGTAAAACAACAATAAAAAATGTACAAAAGAATCCGAAATAAATTTTACCAGAACAACAAAGATGGCTGCAGCGAGGGCAGTTGTTTGATAAGAAATGGAATTGTTTGTTGGTGGTGGTGTTACAATGGTGGTCGGAGTGAACTGTTTGTGAAAGAGTCCTTGGTGAGTTTTTTTTTCTGATGTGTCATTTTCTTATTTGTAATAAGGCCACATAAGCAGCGTTTGAAAGTCACACACAAAATATTTGGGCTTGCTGCAAAAATTGTGTTCAATAGGCACACAATGGCTTTTGTTCAAGTGTTCAATAGGTAAACCTTATAATTTAAGTATCTAAATGAAAAAAAGGGACAAGTTCAAGGAGCCCCTTATGTGTTAAGCCAAAAAGAAAATATGTGGCGACGTCAATTGAAAAGCATTGTTAACCACAATGATATAATATATTTATATAAAAAAGAACCCTAGGCCTGCCTACGTGGCATTATCACAAGCCAGAATTTCCTTTTAAATTTATTTATTTCCAACACTGACCTTCCTCTTTTATGAAAAGTTGTGACTTTTATGAAGAGTTGCGATTTTTGTGAAAAGTTGTGGTTTTTATGAAAAATTGTTACTTTTATGAAAGGTTATCACCTTTCAGAAGGGTTGTAACTTTTTCAAAGAGTTGTGACCTTTACGATATGACACAATTTGCATTTGTTCACACTACCCTTTGTTATCTATAAATAGAGGGATTTCCTCTCACTTTTTTGAATTTTTTTTATTCAATGTAGGTCGTCAATTAACCACTTGAACTATTTTTTTTTAATGAGTTTTAGGTATTGAACAATTTAAGTAGCCTTAAATCTATGTTAACATTAAGATATATTTGACCAACAAAAAATTAGAAATACACTGTGACATCAAGGTTCTCCTTAGTGGTACATCACACCTCAAAATTAATAATACTATATATATATATATATATATATAAATGAAATAGAAAATCCTACAAAAAAGATAATATCGTCCGGTGGTTATTTACCTTGACCCAATCACATGAAATAAACAATCTCATAATAAGACAAGGGTATCATAGGGAAGAATTTTTTTGTTTTTTTAGAATTTTAAATCAAACACAAGATTAAGTGAGAAGCAATGAACCAAACACTTGATAAAAAATAATTCCTGCATTACTAATCTATGCATTGCTAATCTTTGCATTATCAATGCTTGTAACAAATGATCCTTTTAAGTGTTGAAAAACACTTGTGCAAACCCATATTAGAGTGATCTTGTGACATTCTCTTGGAGTAATTGAGATTAATTAGAATAGCATTGTACTTTGTACTTTGTACTCTTGTTTATAGTGAAATTGATCTTCTCCGCATGTGGATTAGGTGTCACCAATTGAACCACGTTAAATTTGTGTTTTCTTTGCTTGTTTTACTTTCATTATTATCATTTTACTCCCCCCCCCCCCNTATTTTAGATGACATCCTTTCCTTTTTAATTCATCCCTAAAAAAATATCACCTTACTAAAACTAAAAATAATTTAACTTTCAAATTCTTCTTTTACATTTAATGAAATGATTTACAACCACACAAATATTTAAGGCATGTTTTATACCACAAGTTTCAAAAGTTTTTTTTTTCTTAAACACCTATAACACTTCCTAACAAAGACGACTCCATACCTAAGGGACTCGAATCCGAGACATTTGGTTAAAGATGAAATTTATCACTCAATCAGAACCCTTGGTGGTGCACTACCCAGATTTTGGCCCTTGGAATGTTAGGAAGGGGAGGTTATTTTAAAAAACAAACTAAAAAAAAGTAAGACAAACAAATCGAAAAAAACATGGATTACCCATAGGAATGGGAGCAAATCTTTGGATAACATTATTTTTATAATTTATTTAATATTTCATAGTCTTCAAATTAAATGCTCCAAAAAAGGATATCAAAAACAATTCTTTTGATAAGAAAAATACAATTGCTCCAACAACCCTGCATAGGGCCACTGCCTCTGTTTCACCAATATCTGCTTCTTGGTGATTTATATAAGAACTTATCCAAATACTAATAATAAATTAGCAGCCCATATCATATCATATCTTATCATTCAGAGCAGAGCAGTATAAATGAAGGTAAAGTTGGTGAGCAACTACTCATCTTTAATTATTCTTTTCTCTCTTTTGTTAAACAGTCATAGTGAGTTAATTGGGTCTTGTTCTTCATCACCTAGGTAATGACTATTGACTCATGCTCAACTTCTGTTGTTTCTACTATCTTAGTATTTAGTTTTCAATTAAAACTTTTTGTGTAGAGATAGGTAGGAAATTTTCTTAAAGTGGTGACATCCCTTTTTGTTTATTTTATTGCATCTCCACTTTGTTATTTTCCATGAGTGAAGTAGTTGGAGACATTTAAACTATAATAATGTTATCAATGTCAGTTTCTTTTCCAAAGTCTTTCTTTTTAATTAATACTCGTATGCCCTTAATTAGTTGTCCATTTTTAAATTGATATACTTATTAAGAAAATAATTATTGACATAGTGAGTTTACCATTTTACACATATTAATTATGAAGTGGATGAATTAAAAATTTAAGATTTTCAAAAAGTTTACCTTTTTCAAAGTAATTGATTGAGGGTATAATTTCTTGATTTGTCAAAATGGACAAGTAATTAGGGACAGCTATAAAAGAAAAAGTGGGCAAGTAATTAGGGACAAATGGAGTATATCAGATATATTAGGTGATACATCATTTCTTGTTTAATACTATCTCCGTCCACTTTTATTTGTCATAGTTTATTTTTTTAAAGTCAAATAGTAAAAACTTTGATCAACATTTTATGATGTATTTTTTCAATATGCAAAAAATTGCAATTCATAGTGCTCTTCGTATAGTTTTTGAATATCTAAAGTTTTTGTTTAAAATATCAAATTAATGTAATCTAATTTAATTTTGAAAATTAGTCAAAATGACTTTCGAAAAGCACAACATGACAAATAAAAGTGTACAGAGGGAGTATATGAAGGAATGATTGATCACTCCAGGGGCGGATCTATAGTGTGTCCAAGGGGGTCATCCGACCCTCTTCGAAAAAAAAATTACACTATATATATAAGATCAATTTTTTTGTGTACGTGTATATATTTAAAATTGAACCCCCTGAGCATATGTCAAAGGAGTAGCTCAATGGTTTATGGGGGTCAGGATTTCGCCTATGTGAGCTTTGGGTCACAGGTTCGATTCCAGGCAACAACATTTTTTTATTTGAACCCCCTTGATAGAATTCCTGCCTCCGCCACTGGATCACTCTTTACTTGAAAACATAATAATGCATAAAAGGCAACAACATTTTTTTTATTTGAACCCCCTTGATAGAATTCCTGCCTCCGCCACTGGATCACTCTTTACTTGAAAACATAATAATGCATAAAAGGGAAAGAACAAGTGCAATCTTTCCCCAAAATAAATGTGATAATTTACTAGAAGAATACACAACTTAATTAAATTTATGCATGTTACTCAAGAAACATTTTAGTGCAAACACAATCTATTGTTTGGCCAAGTAAAAGTCATATATGTTTATATTGTAAACCAAACTTGTTGAATTAAAATTCATGATGAAGTGACATGTAATGTTTGGTGCATGCAGGCTTCAAATAAGTAGGACATGATGGTGAATGAAATGGTTGATGATGAACCAAAATCCCTAGGAAGGTGTTCTGTGTTTACTTATGGTGTGGGACACATGCTGAATGATATAACATCTTCCTGTTGGTATACATATCTCTTGCTCTACTTGACAGATATTGGATTGTCCCCAAGGTTCCTACTTTATTTGTTAACTCACTCAATATGTGTCTTTCCTCCCCTATTTTTTGAGATTCATCTGTTAATTAAGCCTCTTTAATTCACAGCAATGCCGCAACAGTCACACTTACTGGTCAGTTTGCTGATGCATTTACGACCATAATAGCTGGTGAACTGGTATATATATTCCATTTGATTTTCCATGTTTCCTATACAGAATTATTCTTATATATGCTTTGCGGTATGTGCTACATCTATTCATGAAGAATAACTACTGCCTTTTATGTCTCT
>NC_064286.1:33281401-33350027 GCF_019186545.1 Solanum stenotomum | reverse complement strand
GGGGTAATTGACTGGTGCACAGGACAGAGTATAGCCAATTAGAGCTGAATTCAAGTTTGAGCTATATTTTCACTGGTGTACTTCTGAGTAGTCATCGTTATTATAGTATTAAGAAAACAATATTTTATGGTGGCCAATTAGTCCCGAATTCAAGTTTAAATTGTTTATTCAACTAGAGATATACTTAAAATAGAGTTGCATATCGGTCGGTTCGGGTTTTGAAGTTTATCGATTTGACTTATTGGTTATCGATTTGTAGAGATGTTAAACTGTTATAGAACCATTAAGATCTTGGTTTATCGGTTATTGATCGTTATCGGTTCGGTTATCGATTTAACCGTTAAGATTTGACACCAAAAAAATACATTGAAAATCACTTAGAAACAAGGTGACAAACCAAATGAAAACTGTGCACATGAGTTTACAAGTTACATCTTGTTCAAAAGCAAACATTTTTACATTGTAGAATAACCAAGAGTTTGAGAAAACCACAAATAAAAATAGGAAACCAAACTCTAAGTCAAAGACTTTAGATACAAAATGGTATAAATATAATTATTTAATTTATTATCGGGTTATCGGTTAACCCGTTAAGAACCGATAACCCGATAACCCGATAACCAAAAAAATCAAAACCGTTATCTAAACCGCTAAACCAATAATCCATTATTGATAAACCAATAAAAAAAAGTTCGGTTCGAATTATCGATTTCGGTTCGATTTTGAACAGCCCTAACTTGAAAGGTATATTCACCGTGAGTGGCGTAACCAGAAATTTCACGAAGAATATCCAAGTCATAAGTAATTTTTTTTTTTTGAAAAGTGGATGCGCCAATTTTTATTTTTTTTTATGTCAAACTATGTCATATTAGTGATCGACTTTTTTTGTTGGAGAATGCTCCAAAAATTTTAAAATATCAAAATTTTAAGTTTAAAGTTTTCACCGGCCTTTGGCAATGGTAACAAAAGCAACGAGACATAAAGTAGACTCAAATGAATCTTTTTTCAATTTCCTTATGTACCATTTTCTCTTTCAATTTTGGTAAAGTAGTAGCATTACTTTTACGTTTTATTTAAATTTTTAATGAAAAGTAAAAATAAGTAAAAAAAGAAAACACATTCATTTGGCGTCACTAATGAAGAATTATTTTAATAAATTACAATTCAAAAATAACAAATTCATCAACAATTTTAATTATTTAATTAATAAATTTAGAAAGTAATGAATTATCATTATTTTAAGGGCGAGACATTACTTAATTAAAGCTTTTTGAAAAATAACATAACTACTTGCGGTGAGAAAGAATCAAACCTACAAACACACATGCACTAACTCTTCATGGAGTCTTTCTATCACTGAGCTATCCTGTAATGACCCTCGTGGGTTATTTATGCGTTTCACATGTTTTTACCATTTTGTCCCTTCGTGTAGCTTCCTTATGGCTTAGGTGTGATGTTGGGTTTGATGGCATGCTTCCCGAGGTGTTTGGTTGTATTTGGTGCTAGTTTTTGAGTTTGGAGGCTTTAAGATTGAAAGAGTTGACTTTAGTCATCGACATATAGATATTTTGGCATCGGATCGAAATTCCGTTAGTTTCATCATTTTCGAAAGGGTCTTTTTGGTCTAGTATGTGGATCGGTTCGGGTTTTGAGGCTCCGGTTGGAGTTGGTGCAGATAGGCGTTTTAGCTTTAGAGCCTTGCCTAAAGTTTAACTTTGGTCAATTTTCTTGGTAAAAGTGCTCAGAATCAAATACCTTCAGTGGGGTTAGCCCCGGAATGCCGATCTTGGTCAAGAATGACCTTTGGTTCAGTTCCGAAGCTATCGGGTTGAGTGTCTAGCTTTTGCATTTTGTTTGTGTTTCTTTGTTAAATGTTAACTTTCGTCAATATTTTGACGAAACGACCTTTGTCAACATTTTGACCATCGTTGTTACCTAAGCGAACCCTTAGCCTGACTGACTATTTAGTGGAAGACTTACTCAAATAGAAATAGGATCTTCAATTGCATTATTAAACTTATAGTCTAAATCAAACTCAACTAAAATGAACATCTGGAAATACTTATGAAGTTATAAAATCAATTGTCTCAAGATCTTAAAGCATCTCAACAGGAAGAGGAAATAACAACAGAGTCCTCAACATCTAACTATCTATGAAACCTCTAATACTAAAATAGATGTCGGGACAGAATCCACGACAACCTAACAAAAGCAAGAAATAAGTGTGAAGCCCTCCGGAAAGCAAGGAGGCTCACCAAAGATAGCTTGAATGCAAATGGTATCAACGAAGCGCCTTTTGATGACCCTGAGCGCCTGTATCTTTCATGAAAAAATGTAGGCCGAATGACGTCAACACATTGAATGTATAAGCATATAAGGGGAAAACTAAAAGCATAGACAACTGAAATGATAAGACTGGAAGACAAATTCACCTCAACTCAACTCCAATATAATAGCAATAATAAGAGATGCAATGTTTAATCATCATAAAACAAAAGATATAAACTCAATGATATATAAAAATATAATAAGATACTCTTTAGTCTTATTTGGGAGGTTCTCTAACAGACAACCATCATTATGAGCTATGTGATGATGCATCGTCTCGCCCACGCTGCTAGAACTTTCCTATACCTTGCCGGGGAATAGAACACCTCACCTAAGTGGATCCACTAAGCTATGCTTAAAAGCAATAAGGAATTGTCTAAAAAGTAAACCCATTACCTATGTTGGCTACATGGTTTATGATGAATGTAAGTTGTCTGAACTCATCTCCATATCGGTGCTTAATACTACTCCTAATAATATATAACTCATGCTCAAATGTATAAAACATAACTATTTCTCAATTTGAGCTAATTACTCAATAGATTCTCTTAAAAGAGGTAATGCTCTGAAATATCTCTGAACTCATAAACTTATTTAGAAATCAAAGTTTCTTTCTTTTAAATGTTGATAAGTATTATTGTTCCCAGATGTTTTGATGATCTCCTCACAAATGCAGGGACCCGGTCCTCTGCAGAGTGTGCTCGTCCAGGTATATGTGCTATACAGGTGGAAAACTGTCGCGTCAGAGGTTGGTGAGGTCGTCAGAGTACCATACCAATCAGAATGGATGAGGTTGTTTGTCCAACAATTAATACTTCTTTATGATTGATATATTCAACATCACAAACAACAAATTAGATCATTCATTCAAAGAGAGAACATTCAAGCTTTAACAAAACAACAAGGGACTTCATAGACTGATGATTTGCTTTTTGAACCTGCTGTTATTTTGATTGCTTGTATTTGTGCTTACATTGTAGGATTCGTTTCACTTGTGTTAGAAACATTTCAAAACTTGTGTGAATCACTATAAGAACTTAGTTGAGGGAAACTTTGTGTCTTACGTTAAAAGTCTAGATTAATCAGTGAGGGTTAGAATAGTAGGTAATGCAAGCATTGATTTGGCTCATTAAGTAATAGTTTGTATTGCTTAGAATAGAGATTAGAAGGTTAATCACTTGTGTGGTTGTAAACTGTATTTTACATTTGCTTGAGAAGAATAGTAAAAACAGTTTGAAAATCCTGTGAGACAGGTTGTGATTTTACTCCCTTGAGCAAGGAGGTTTCCACGTAAAGTTATGTGTGCTATCTTTTCTTTCAGTATCTTCTTTTGTTTATCATTACTGTGTTAAGGGCTTGGTCCTATCGTAGCTAGTGGATGCATACATTTCAACAAGTGGTATCAGAGCTTGACTTTTCTATTTGGGTAACACCAAGAAAAGAAAAGATCCTGAAGAAATGGCTGCTCCACCAAGCCTAGAAGAAGGTCAGTCCACCACTAGACCACCTCGATTCAACAGGCATTTTTTATGGATGGTGGAAGACGCGCATGCATGACTACATCAATGTTGAAGATACTGAGATGTGGGATGTAATTCTTGTGGATCATACATTCCCACCAAAGATGTAGTGGAAGGAGAACTCACCAAAGTGATTCCCAAAACCATAAGGGAATACAATGAAGCTGACAAGAAAAAGATAGAAAAAAACTATAAAGCAAAGAAGCTGCTAGTATGTGGGATTGGTCCAAATGAGTACAACAGAATCTCTACGTGCGAGACGGCCAAAGAAATATGAGACTATCTCAAAACAGCTCATGAAGGAACGACCCAAGCAAAGGAGTCCAAGGTAGATATGCTAACGACTCAATATGAGAATTTTCAGTATGAAGGAAGGTTAAACCATCCACGAGATGCATACAAGGTTCACTTCCATTACCAACGAACTAAGATGTCTTGGTGAGCCTATTCACCCAATCAAACAAGCTCGAAAAATTCTCAGGGTACTTCCCAAGTCATGGGAGAGCAAAATGAATGTTATCACTGAAGTCAGAGATTTAAAGGTACTCACCATGGAATTGGAAACCTTTAAACCTACGAGTTGAACAGGCAATAGGGGCAACTATGAAGGAAGGAAAGAAGGAGAAATCAGTAGCTTTAAAGATGTCTCTGGATGATGGGTCAAATGAGGAGGATGAGATGGCATACCTTACTAGAAGGTTCCATAAGATAATCAAGAAGCATGGAGGTTTCCAGAAGAAAGGGTCTACAGCAGAGTAGCAAATGCAAATGATCTTTGCCACAAATGTGGGAAGCCTGACATTTCATGAGGGACTGTCAATGCCTGACATTTCATGAGGGACTGTCAATGCCAGAAGCAGGAAACTCAGAACTTCAAACCTTGTAGAAGAGACCAGGTCCCAGACTGTGCTAAAAGACAGGCTCACGCTGATCAAGTAGTGAAGAAAGCCTTTGCAGTCTGGGGAAATGGCTCTAGCGAATCTGAGAAAGAAGAAGACAGCCATGAAAATGTCTCGATGATGGCTATCAAAGATGATAAAACCGTTTTCAACTCCATTTTCTCACTGATGGAAAAATCGGATGACGAAGAGAACCAGGATGAGGTAACCCTTTTTTATCTCAAAAGTGACTTAGATACTTTATCCATTAAAAGATTGAGAAAACTTGTTGCAGTGCTAATTGACTCAGTAGATGAATTAATCACTGAGAATGTGTTGATAAGTGAAAAATTGAGTCTATGTGAGGATGAAAACACAGCCCTTAACTCTCAAATGTCTGAAATAAGTGTTACGATAAGTATTCTAGAAACTGAGAGTTTGCAGCCTAATGAGGGACCTAGTACCTCTAAGGGTGGGAAATGAAAACTCAATAGCTTTGAGGTCGAATTAGAAGAGAAGTTAAAGGCATCTGAGTCTAACTTAGCTGCCTCTCTTGAAAAGAATTCTCAATTAATGAAGGACCTAAGTAAGACCAAGAAGAACTGAACCATTCCCTGAAATGGACTGATTCGTCTAAGATCCTTTCAAACTTATCTAATCAGAAGTTCAACAATAAAAATGGCTTAGGTTGTTGACAGATAGAACCTCCCTACAATCCTCACAGTAAATATGTCTATGTCTCTGACAATCTTGTGTACCCATTGTGGAAGAAATGGTCATCTGAAGAAAAAATGTGAGTCTCTAAAAAGAGTAAAAGAAAGCCAGGAGAACTTCCTCAAGTCAAGAAAGAGAAATGTAGAAAAGAAAAAGGTACCTGGTCCTAGCTACCATGTTAGCAAGAATACTTTGCCCCCATGGATTGAAGGTTTCTTATTAAACCTTTTGACAGTTTTTGGGAACTCCATCTCAAATGGGTTCCTAAGTCTAATAAGTGGTTCTTGTGCAACGAGAGAAAGCAGTCAGTGCTGGTACATGGACAGTGGATACTCAAACCATATGACTGGAGACACTAAAAAATTCATCTCTTTGGAAGCCTACCAGGGTGGTGGTGTATCATTTGGTGATGGTAAAAAGGGTTTCATTCTCGGAATTGGGAAAATAGGAAGATCAGCAGAACATTCCATAGACAATATTCATTATGTGAATGGTTTGAAATACAATTTGTTAAGTGTATCTCAAATATGCGATAAGGGAAATGAAGTTAAATTCTTGTCTGACAGGTGCCTAGTTACTAACTATGTAACTAACAAAGTTGTTATGTTTGCCAAAAGAGTCAAAAATATGAATGTTACAGATCTTGACTCAATAGAAGGGGACAATCTCACATGTCTAAGTGCTTAGACTGACAATGCAAATCTATGGCATAGATGATTGGGACATGTGAGCTCGTCATTGCTGAACAAGCTTGTTGCAGAGGACCTGGTCCACGGATTGCCTAAGCTGAAGTTTTCTGACAACAAAGTTTGTGATGCCTGTGTAAGGGGGAAGTAAACGAGATCATCTTTCAAGACCAAGAAAGGTGTAAGCACAACCAGACAACTAGAACTTCTCCACATGGATCTATGTGGACCTGTTAGAATTCAAAGCAAAAGAGGCAAGAAGTACATTTTGGTAATTGTTGATGATTTCTCAAGGTTTACCTAGAACATGTTTTTGCAGACGAAGGAAGAGACAGCTGGATTACTGATCATTTTTTCCAAAGCAATTCAACTGAAGGTCAACTGCAAAATTGCAAGCATTATATCAGACCATGGTACAAAGTTTGAAAATAATCAAATTGAAGGCATTTGTGCTGAAAGTAGAATTCATCACAACTTCTCTGCACCACGAACTCCTCAGCAAAATGGGGTTGTGGAGAGGAAGAACAGGACCTTGATGGATATTTCTAGAACCGTGTTGATTGACTCAGGACTTGCAATGAACTTTTGGGCAGGAGAAGTCAACACAACTATGTTACAAACAGATGTCTCATCGGGTCAGTAATTAAGAAAACCTCGTATGAGTTGCTGAATGACATGAAACCTTCAATTGCTCATCTGAAGCCCTTTGGTTGCAAATGCTTTATGTTGAACAATGGAAAGGATGATCTTGGCAAGTTTGATGCCAGGAGTGATGAAGCGGTGTTTGTTGGGTATTCCTCTACCAGCAAGGCATACAAAGTTTTCAATAAAAGAACCTTGTGTGTTGAAGAAAGTATGCATGTGATATTTGATGAATCTGATGATAAGAACGTAGCTGAACATAATAAAGACATTGAATTGGAGGAACTAATGAAGGGTCAACAAGATAGGGTAATCCAAACTCCTCGCAATGAATAGGTTTCAAAGGAAGGAAACAATGCAGAACCCACAGAGGAACATGGTCCCTCTGGTGTAGTTTAAGAAGGAGACTCACAGAACAAAGAGCCTGAAGAAGATAAATATGTTGCTGATCTTGAAGAGGAGATAACAAGAAAGTCTGGATGGAAACATCAATCTTCTCATCCTCTGGAAAATCTTGTTTCTCCACTTGACTCTAGAATACAAACTAGATCTAAAATAAGGAATTTAGTTGCGTATTCAGCCTTCATATCCACTATTGAACCCAGGAACATCAAAGAGGTCTTAAAGGATGCTGACTGGGTAACATAAATATAGGAAGAACTTCATCAGTTTGAAAGGAGCAAAGTGTGACACCTGGTCCCCAGACCTCTCAACAGAACCATCATAGAGACTAGATGGGTCTTCCGAAACAAGCTTGACGAGCATGGAATCATCACCAGAAACAAGTCAAGATTGGTGGTAAAGGGGTATAATAAAGAGGAAGGGATTGACTATGAAGAGATCTTTGCACCTGTAGCCAGATTGGAAGCCATCATAATTTTAATAGCTTTTGCTACTTACATGGAGTTCAAGCTGTTTCAAATGGACGTCAAAAGTGCCTTCCTGAATGGGTACCTGAAAGAGGAGGTATATGTAAAACAACTCCCAGGATTTAAGGATGCTGATCTACCAAACCACGTGCTAAAAATTGGATAAATCCTTGTATGGTCTTAAACATGCTCCTAGAGCTTGGTATGAGCGCTTGTCAGAATTCCTCCTAGCAAATGGTTTTAAGCGAGGTAAAATTGATAACACCTTGTTTTTGAAGTCCAGAAGTAAGGAGTTGTTGATTGTGCAGGTATATGTAGATGATATTATCTTCGGAGCTACTTCAGATTCACTATGCAAAGAGTTTGCCGCCTTAATGAGTAGCGAATTTGAAATGAGCATGATGGGGGAGCTTACATTCTTCTTGGGATTGCAAATCAAACAGTCCCCTCAGGGTACATCAATATGCCAAGAGAAGTACATAAGAGAATTGCTTAAGAAGTTCAGCATGCTCGAGGCTAAGGTTCTTGACACTCCATGAGAACAAGAGTCAAACTTGATATGGATGAGGAAGGGACTGATGTTAATGAGACCGTGTACAGGGTAATCATTGGGTCACTATTTCATCTCACTGCCAACATGCTAGATTTAGTTTTAAGTGAAGGGATGTATGCTAGGTTCCAAGCAGCTCCAAAGGAATCACACTTTAAGGTAGCCAAGCGAATATTGAGATACTTGAAGGGAACACATGACCTGGTCCTCTTCTACCCTTCTGGTGACTTCTTTGATTTAATTGGATATGTTGATGCTGACTATGCAGGTTTTCTTATTGATCAAAAAAGCACTTCAGGCATAGTGCATTTCTTAGGGTCATCACTGATTTCATGGGGCACCAAGAAGCAAAATACAATGGCTTTATCTACTGCAGAAGCAAAATATGTGGCTGCTGCATCATGATGTGCTTAGCTTTTGTGGATCAAGCAGCAACTCAAAGACTTTGGTGTTCTCACAGACACTATTCCTATAATATCCGACAATACAAGTGCAATGAACTTGGCCAAGAATCTTGTCCAGCATAAGACAACCAAACATATAGATGTGAGACACCACTTTCTTAGGGAAAAAATTGAGAAAAGAAATGTGGTGATGAGGTACTGCAAAACAGAAGATCAAGTGGCTGATATTTTCACCAAGGCATTGAGCAAAGAAAACTTCGTCAAGAACAGACTGAAGTTGGGGAAGCACAAGATCACTTGATTCCAGAACAAGCTTGCATGAATCATCTCTTTTTGACTATGTTAGGGAGGGAAGGTATCTATACAAGTTGTAGTACTTATCGTTTGTGAATTCACATCTGGTACGTTATTGCAGGTACACACTCATGGCATGTTGGCTGAAGGAAAGATCTAATTATACATGCAGGGCAATCTATAAAGAGGGAATTGGTCCCCTAAAGGTTAGTATCACTTTTTTCTACACAGTTTTCTGTCAATGGTCACTGCCACGTGTCTTTCCCCCCATTTATTGTGTCATTTTCAGACGTCCTTTCACTTTAAAACAAAGAGTTGTTACTATTTGGGGACCCGATACCCCGTTAAATACAACTTTTTGAGAGAATCCAAACATCCCAAATTATTTTTATTCTCCCTTGAATTCCCTCATCGTTCTTCTAATATTCCTCTCCTCTCTCAAACAAAATGTCTAACTCTTCTTCTCCTTTGAGACTCCCTCTCTCCCAAGAAATTGAAACTCCCAATTCATTCAATTTCTCATTTCCTCCCCCAGAAGAATCTCTGTCCACACCAGTCTTTGGTGTTGGTGAGACTGCTGAATTTGTCACACCCCATACTGAAGCGGTGGCGTCTCCTGTACTCAACTTTGGGGAAAATTTGCCTTGTTCTCCAACTTTAGTTCTATCCGGTAAAGAGTCCTAAAATTCTGAGGCCCGGTCCATTGTGAAGCCCACTCTTGAGAAACCCTCTGAATATCTAGAAGTTGTGTCCATGGTTGTGTCATCTACCATGTCTGAGCGGTTATTTGAAGGGGATTTGCCTGAGGACAAGGGTACAGAGTCAAATATTTTAGCAGCGATAAAGGAATTGGTGACAGTCCAAAGTTTGGCCTCTCTCAGAGGAGACATTCAACCAACTCTGTTGGAACAAGAGTTAAGATCACCGAAACAGGTACACACCCATGGCATGTTGGCTGAAGGAAAGATCTAATCATACAGGCAAAGCTATCTATAGAGAGGGACCTTGTCCCCCAAAGGTTATTATCACTTTTTGCTACACAGTTTTCTATCAACGGTCACTGCCACATGTCTGCCCCCCATTTATTGTGTCATTTTCAAATGTCCTTTCACTTTAAAACCAAGAGTTGCTACTGTTTAGGAACCCGATACCCCGTTAAATACAACTTTTTGAGAGAATCCTAACATCCCCAATTCTTCCCATTCTCCCTTGAATCCTCTCATCGTTCTTCTAATCTTCCTCTCCTCTCTCAAACAAAATGTCTTACTCTTCTTCTCCTTCGAGACTCCCTCTCTCCTAAGAAATTGAAACTCCCAGTTCATTCAATTTCTCATTTCCTCCCCCAAAAGAATCTCCGTCCACACCATTCTCTGGGGTTGGTGAGACTCCTGAATTTGTCACACCCCATACTGAAGTGGTGGTGTCTTTTGTACTCAACTCTGGGAAAATTTGCCTTGTTCTTCAACTTTAGTTGTATTCGGTAAAGAGTCCCAAATTTCTGAGTCCCGGTCCATTGTGAAGTCCACTCTTGAGATACCCTCTGAAGATCTAGAAGTTGTGTCCAAGGTTGTGTCATCTACCATGTCTGAGCGGTATTTGTAGGGGATTTGCATGAGGGCAAGGGTACAAAGTCTAATATTTTAGCAGCGGCAGAGGAATCGATGGAAGTCCAAAGTTTGGCCTCTCTCAGAGGAGACATTCAACCAACACTGTTAGAACAAGAGTTAATATCACTGGAACAGGTACACACTCATGGCATGTTGGCTGAAGGAAAGATCTAATCAGACAAACAAGGCTATTTATAGAGAGGGACCTGGTCCCCTAAAGGTTAGTATCACTTTTTGCTACATAGTTTTCTGTCAACGATCACTTCCACGTGTCTTCCCCCCCATTTAGTGTGTCATTTTCAGACGTCCTTTCACTTTATAACCAAGAGTCACTACTGTTTGGAGACCTGATACCCCATTAAATACAACTTTTTGAGAGAATCCAAACATCCCAAATTCTTCCTATTCTCCCTTAAATTCTCTCATCGTTCTTTTAATCTTCCTCTCCTCTCTCAAACAAAATGTCTAACTCTTCTTCTCCTTCGGGCTCCCTCTCTCCCAAAGAATTGAAACTCCAGTTCATTCAATTTCTCAATTCCTCCCCCAGAAGAATCTCCGTCCACACCAGTCTCTAGGGTCGGTGAGACTGCTGAATTTGTCACACCCATACTAAAGTGGTGGCGTTTCATGTACTCAACTCTGGGGAAATTTTGCCTTGTTCTCCAACTTTAGTTCTATTCGGTAAAGATTTCCAAATTTCGAGGCCCAGTCCATTATGAAGTCCACTCTTGAGAAACCCTCTGAAGATCTAGAAGTTGTGTCCAAGGTTGTGTCATCTACCATGTCTGAGCGGTTATTTGAAGGGGATTTTCCTGAGGGCACAAGGATACAAAATCCAATATTTTAGCAGCGGCAGAGGAATTGGTGGTAGTCCAAAGTTTGGCCTCTCTTAGAGGAGACATTCAACCAACTCTATTCGAACAAGAGTTAAGATCACTGGAACAGGTCCCTCATAGTGCTCAACCTGTGTTCGACCAAACTCTTAAATCATTTGATGTTGACAGTGAGGAGGAGGAGGAAGAAGGCACTCCTTTAGTCTGGCGTAAAAAAAGGGTTCGAGGGAAAAATGCTGTGAATATGAAAATTTCAGATCTGGAAGCAGTTGATGTTGTGCCTGAGGCTAAACTTGACGATAAGCCTAACGAGTCTTGAAGGAAAAGAAAAAGGAAGGGAAAAAGGAAAAATGGTGGATTCTCAGACCAAATGAGGAAGAAAAATAAGATATGTTACCAGAGGTGAGACTTAGAAATTAATGGGAGATGCTTTGGCGGCAAACGAGGTCCAAACGAAGAGAAATCGAAGACGAAAAAGGGATGGTCATGTGCCTACTGAGGAACCTACCTGAACACCTCTACATCTAGGGTCAAGTGAGATAGATTCTGATGAAATTGTTAGAGCTGTGGCTAAAGGGAAGAAGGAGGCAGAAGTTAAATGAGTCAAAGCTAAAAGGGGTCCTAAGTCAGTGAAGAAATCACCAGTGAAGAAGGACAAGGTGATTAAAAAGGCTCCTGGGAAACCAAAACTAGTAAAGGGACCAGGTCCGTCTGTTCATAAGCTAGTAGAGGACAAAGTGTTAACCAAGGAAGAGCGCATTGCAGAAATGGAGAAGCAAAATGTGTTGAATGGGAGGGTGTTTGATCCAGAAATCCTTAGAGAATATGGTATGTCTACTTCTTTTGATTATGTGTCATTGCAAAGTTAGGAACACCTGTTTGAAGCTCCAACACCTTATCTACATGAGCCTGAAGTGAGGGAATTCTACTATAAGATGGAGCTTCTCAATGATAGAGGGATCTGGACAAAAGTTAAAAAGGTCAAAATTTATCTGAATAAAGAGAGTCTGGGAATCATTTTGAGTGTTTCATCTGAAGGGATTAGTTCCATTGAAGGTTGCAAACCTGCTAGTGAGTTTACTGAACGGGCTACCAAGCCTGGGGATATAAAACGTGCTGGTTTACCCAAGAAATTCCTCTTAAGAGAATATCAGTTGATGTTTTAGTTCATCAATAAGGTCTTGGTGCCAAGGAGTGAGAAGAGAACTGTAGCATTTGGTACAGATTTTTTCCTCATGGAAAAATTGGATGAACTAGAAGCCATCAATCTTCCAGCAATCATGCTTGAACATATGCACATGGTGATGACTTGGAAGAATGCCAAGCATGGCATACCGTATGGATATCTGCTGAATCATGTGTTAAACCACTTTGAAGTACCTCTTGGAAGAGGAGTACCTGGTACTGTCAAGAAGATGTTTTCCCCTGCAACTCTCTTGGAATATGAATGGGCTGAGGGAAAGGTTAAGGGTAAGTCCTATGTGTCTGATCTTCTTAAGCAACAAGCATCTCTCAAGCGGGGGCTGAATCATCTTATTGTAACCTTGAATGCTAAGTAGGTTGAGATTGCACGACTTAAGGCTCAAATGCAGCAGACTATCTCTAAGGGACCTGGTACCAGTTCTATGGATAAGGAGGAAGTAGAAAAGTTGAGAGCTGAAAAAGCACAGCTGTTGAAGACAAATGTCTCACTCAGTGAGGAAGTTCAGTCTTTTAACAAACAAATCATTCAAGCTCATGTCGATGCTAATGAGCGCATGACTTTGCTGTTGAAATCCTTCAACCCCTTCCCCCTCCGTCCTAAATGTGTTATGTGACNCTGAAAAAGCACAGTTGTTGAAGACAAATGTCTCACTCAGTGAGGAAGTTCAGTCTTTTAACAAGCAAATCATTCAAGCTCATGTCGATGCTAATGAGCGCATGACTTTGCTGTTGAAATCCTTCAACCCCTTCCCCCTCCGTCCTAAATGTGTTATGTGACCTAGTTCTTAAGTCTCTCTATCTTACTCTAGTGGCAAAGTGTACTGGTTTGGCTGATTTATGTGGTCAACATAAGTGATCTAATGACATTATCTCTTTTTCCATGTCTCGTATGCTTTTATCTTCTCTATTTTCGCTTGATTGTATTGTGTGGCACATGGCCCTGAATTTCTAACGTTTTGCATGCAGCATGTATATGCTTACTGCTACTCCTTTTCAATGATGTCAAAAGGGGGAATGATTGTAAACTGTTGTTAAATTAGAGTTTATTGAAAACGGAAACTGATGGAGGAACTAAAACAGGGGGGAATACTATTGATAGGGGGAACTAATGAACTTTGAATGAATGTTAAATTCATGTGAGGCAGTTTGTTTGTCATAAAAAAGGGGGGAAATGATAAGCATTACATTCCCAGATGTTTTGATGATCTCCTCACAAATGCAGAGACCTGGTCCTCTGCAGAGTGTGCTCGTCCAGGTCCATGTGAAATACAGCTGGAAAGCTATCGCGTCAGAGGTTGGTGAGGTCGTCAGAGTACCATACCAATCAGAATGGACGAGGTTGTTTGTCCAACGGTTAATACTTCTTTATGATTGATATATTCAACATTACAAACAACAAATTAGATCATTCATTCAAAGAGAGAACATTCAAGCTTCAACAAAACAGCAAGGGACCTCATAGACTGACGGTTTGCTTCCTGAACCTGCTTTTATTTTGATTGCTTGTATTTGTGCTTACATTGTAAGATTCGTTTCACTTGTGTTAGAAACATTTCAAAACTTGTGTGAATCACTGTAAGAACTTAGTTGAGGGCAACTTTGTGTCTTATGTTAAAAGTCTAGATTAAATAGTGAGGGTTAGTATAGTGGGCAATGCATGCATTGCTTTGGCTCATTAAGTAATAGTTTGTATTACTTAGAATAGAGATTAGGAGGTTAATCACTTGTATGGTTGTAAACTGTGTTTTACTTTTGTTTGAGAAGAATAGTAAAAGCAGTTTGAAAATCCTGTGAGACAGGTCGTGGTTTTACTCCCTTAAGCAAGGAAGTTTCCACGTAAAGTTGGGTGTGCTATCTTTTCCTTTAGTATCTTCTTTGTCTATCATTACTGTGTTAAGGACCTGGTCCTATCGTAGCTAGTGGACGCATACATTCCAACAAATGTAAACGTATTAATTTTTGGAATACTTTGTTCCCTTATATCATTTCCCAAACATGAAAACAACTCTTCTCATTTCTCATATTTACTTCATCAAAACTTAGTTCAAAACCATTGTTGATTACAAAAGAATCCTCAAAATGACTCGAGAAGACTTCTTGAACTTTCCTCTTAAACTCACTTTCATTCAAAATGTAATTTATGACATGTGATTTGAACATGTAGTAATTCTCAAAGGTTAATATGGAGTTTATGGATGTTAATACAAAGAAGAGAATGTAATCACGACTCAAAGGAACACGTCCAAAATGAAGCATGGAAAGAAAAAGGACTAGGAAACCCTGGTGCACGCATAGGGTGCCTGCCCCTAACTACTAAACAATGTTTGGGATGTATTGAGTGGCGTGGGACGCATGCCCCAATCTACAGAGCAAACGTCCAGGCACTATGGGTGGCGCGCCGCAGCACCCCTTATACCCAGAAAATCTAATAAATTTTTCAAGCCAAAACAAGGTCCTAACTAGTTTAGAATGGGGAAATTCTCCTAAAATCTTTTCGATTTTCAAGCCCAACACGAATACATGAGGAATTAAGCTTAATCCCTTTGGGAAACCCAACTTTTACTAGAGATTCAGAACCCACAAGAACTAGCAATCTCCATTGTTCAAGAATTGAACAATGTCAAGAACTACTCAAGAACTCTTTGAATACAATGATTTCATGGATAAATTAGATGTATGACATGACGACGAACAAGTTCAACACTGTGAGAAGCCTTACATACCTGGAAAGAATGATGTTCTTGGTAAAAATCGACAGGATCTTGACGAACGCTCAAAACCTAGCTCTTTTTCCTCTTGAACTCTTCTCTTATTTTTTTTGAGTGTTTAGGAATGTGAAAAAGTAACTTAGCATCTGATAAGACCCTTAATTGGGTGAGGAAAAACGTGTTAGTCCTAGTGGGAAAAGGAAAAGACCAAAATACTCTTTCCTAAAATGAATGAAATGCCTTACATGAAGAGACTTCACTGAAACGGGCATAACTTTTTACTCCAAGCACAACATTAAGAAAACTTGGTGGCGTTGGAAAGAAGACTCAAATATCTTCAATTTGATAGGTCATGAGCCACCTAACTGTTTATGTGCTAAAAGATATGGTCGATTGAAGTTGACCCAACTAGAAACTGATGGTTGACTAGAATGAACCTCTCTTTAACTCTTTTTGAAATCCAAGGTGTTACACATGATGCCATAATAAATTTTACTAGATGGACTAGCAGTGTTAATGGAAGAATGCCAAAGGCATTCACTACAAAAAAAGATCAGTAGGAACCAACGATTAGGAAAGAGTAGAAAATTTAGTCCTTATTTATATATATACAAGGACATGATTATTTTTTGGTCCATAATTCTTGCTTCTCATTGCTGAATTAGTGAATATAGTAGATCTGCTCTCTAAAATCATACAAATATGGTCCCTAATAGTGCAAAATTGAGGGAGAGTGTGAGGCGCTAATTGAATAAAAAATAACAAATATTATATAAAGGAATTGTCAATTAACTCAAGAGATTGCACGTTTTCTCTTAAGGAACAAGCACCATAGATCGTAGGAAGAAAACTTCAGATTTTATCTTGCATCTTCCCCTAAGTAGATCCGTAACAGGAGACTATCAGAGTTGGGAGTTACAGGAGACCAAGTCCAACATCAACTAGCATAAGTGAACTTGCTCCACGAAGAACGTGCAACCAATTTGGCAAGGCAAGAAGCAATAAATGCTTGTTTGGATGCACTCACAAAGGATTTAAAGAATTATAAGGTTGATTCTGATTCAAATGAAAATACAAGCCAGAATCGCAGTTGGAAGGAAAAAAATAAAGTGACGGGTGTTGGAAACCTATATGCATAGCGGAAGCATACCAGAATCATACTGCTTACATGAATAATAGATAACCAATATTGTTTATGCTAGAACACATAATCATGCTAGAACACATAAAATTGCTGAAATTTAATTTGATAAATATCTCTTGAAGCGTGAGCAAATACCTTCAAGTGAATCCATAAGCTAGACGACCTTCAAGCGAATCTACCACATCTATAGTCTTCTACAGTGATCCCAAGTTCACATCCGAACTCTCTCAATACTTGGGTGGGCAAGTATCGAATAGAAAAATAAATTACACTTTCTAGGTTAGGAGAATCCCTACTTATAGATATTTCTTCCCAATCCAAAAAGGAGAAGAAATCCAGTTTTTCTTGAAAACAAGAAAAACACACGTTCGTCTTTGTTAAAACAAAACTAACGTTTTTCCTCTACTTTTTCCTTAGAAATAGGATTCTGAGTTCTAGTTAAATATGTGCACTGTAGGGACCATAAAATTAATTACTGAGGCTTCCTATTATGGAAATAATTCCAAATAATTAATTCTTACCATAATAGATTACAAATCATTCCATTAAAATTTCATAATTGCACTCCTCTATTTATATTTCGTAATTTTCCATTAAACAGTTATGTAATTCTCCATGTTAAGATTACAGATACTAATCAATAAATTAAATTACTGACGAATTTAATTCAATGATTAATTTTCTTTAGAGAACTACTTAACTTATTTCATGTGTCGGATTCATAACTCCACTTGCAAGGTTTGACACGATGAAAACTTATAAGTTTCTCGAAAAGGCATATCAATCAATCTCTATAACGAGACATCAATTCCATCAACTAACTTATTATTTCACCAATATATATTATTATTATCCAATCTACCAGACATATTTAACCATCTTAGAATCTCACTTTTTAATAAATCAAAACGATAATTAATATATACAGATCATAATAGTTATATCAGGATTAAGAATATAAGTACATTTAATAGTTTAGAGAATATGTTTTTATCATCCAGTCTGAAACAACTATCTCTACTCGGTCCCGTTCAATACATACAAAATGCACTAGCACAAAAAGTTGGAACTATACCATTCCCATAATCAAGATAAAATACATATAATCTTGTGCTACAATCGTACTGATGACATGTCCAATTTCCATCCTAGATTGTGAACAAAAAACTTTATACTTATAAGAACCGATGATTTAATCCTCTATGTATAAGCTAAAACTCTACACACTAAATCATCTACAATATAAGTAAAAGACACCATAAACGAATATATGATCTATTAAAATTGAGCAAATATTTATTCTATAATAAATATTATTTCTTAACATATGGTTAATAGTATATATCCCAACAAAATACCACTTAGACTTTTAACTATAACAATTGTTATAATGTACTATATCTAAATGCATGGTTAATAGTATATACCCTAACAATCTCCCATTTAGATATTTATTCTTGAAAATTGTTAGAATACTATGTCTAAACACATGATTAATAGTATATACCTTAACAATCTCCCACTTAGACTCTTAACTATGCATTTACAACTTTTACAAGCATTCCTTTATTTCTTATCAAAAGAAATTTACCAAGTTATTTTCTCAGGCAATTTTGTCTAGTAGTGCTTTATCGTAACAAATCGATTTTATCCTAAATCTTGAGAGAGTTTCTCATGAAACCTTCCAAGAGTGTACTTCTTTTCAGGAGACCTATCATAAAAGTTCTCTCAAGCATACAAAACAAATCAATCTTCGCTATGATTTTCCCACTACGACTAAGCACTACTACATAATCACATGATCTTGAGTTTTAATATTTTCTTCAAATTTTTCGATATTGAAATATTAATAAATTTTCATGTAGTGTTCTTCAATTTGCTCAACATCACTTCCACTACTTGAGGTAGTAGTTTTCTTATGTCTAGTAACGTTTCTCCCACTACTTAAATGCAATAAACGTCATTTTTGACATACCAATTAGCTGTTTTTGAGCGTCTGAATTTACAATTGACTTATTTGTTATTTCTTTGTTCAACTCCTGTAAAACTAGTTTACTTCTAGGAACATGGTTTACTAAATGATCCTTTTCTAGAAATCAAATAGTTGTGTTAACAATTGCCTTATTTTCTTTAGGATACTATAATAAACCTTCTTTCATTCTTTAGGATATCCAATTAACACACACATTCCGTTCTTAATTTCAATTTTCTTATTCTCCCACACAGCACATGTGCTGGACAATCCTATATCTGAACATGTCACGGATTAGACTTACGTCAAATCCAACTAGTTCTATAGTTGTTCAAGGTACAGATTTGAAAGAAATTAAATTCAGAATGTGATATGTAGTTATTAGAACCTATCCCAAAAGAAACAAAATAACTAATAATGAGTCAATAATTAATCTTATAATCTTCATAAGAATCTACTCTTTTCTCTTCTACACCAATCTATTATAGAGTGTCTGGTGTAGAAAATTGAAATGCAATTATTCTATAAGATAAGTGACTTATGAGCTCTACATAGAGGTTTACGTCACTACAATCAGATTGCAGTGACTTTATATATTTTTAATGATGCTATTTTCATGTGTCTTGAATATTTTGATTTATCAAGACATTTAGACTTACAAAACATCAAAAATTATATTCATATCATGAGTAACCTTCTTGAAAACTCAGAATACTCAAATTCACCTCTTGCCCAAGTGCTCATTTATTACACAAATCAGAATAGATTAATTATAACTTATCACTACCTCTTTTTCCTTTTTAAGAGGAAAGGTTTCTTAGTCACTTTTCCTTCTAAACAAGACTCACATGTTGGTAGTGACTTCACTTTCAATGAACTGTTATGTCCATTCATTAACCAACCTTGAAATTATATTCAGAATAAATGACTTAGACACTAATGTATAGATAGGTTTCATTCAATTTAAAAGATAGTTTCACTTATGAGACAGATTAATATAATTCAATTTATGAGAGATAATATTAATAAAAGAATCACGCATCAATATACCACAAGAAATAAAATATTCATCAAACTCAATGATAGGAGAGTTACAAAAAAATATATTAAATACTCATCTCTTATCTAGTTAGAAACTGAAAATAATTTCTTTTAACATAAGGTACATGTACAATGCATTCTTTGAATTAATATTCTATCTCTACCAAAAGAAAAGCTTAACTAGTACTAAGTGGGTGCGTAAAGTCTATTGAGAATATGAGATATAATACATTTAATAGATCATAATATTTCGAATAATCCTAAATAACAAAATTCAGGGCTCATTTATACATATATATATTCATGCATCTCAAATAGCCAATCGATGGGATTGGAGAACTACTCTTGCAATTCACATCTACAATGACCGATTATTCACTCCATAAATGTATACAGGCCTAACTTAGATGGAGAGTCTACTATTAGTTTAAGTCAAGTGAAAATCTTCTAGTTACATTGATCCAATCTTATATTTCTCAGTTTAGGAGAGTTAATACAGATTATCAAAACTAGACGATTAAATACATAATGACTTGTATCAATTTCATCTGATAGGGAGGAAGTTCTAAGCCAACATATAAAACTAATACTTCACTACTATTTAATCAAATATGACCAAAAACTCATATAACGATCCAAAAAAAATTAATTTCTTACTAGGTCGTTCTTATGAATCTACCAAATTTTAGATCAATTAGAGTTCTTTTTTTTTTGAATTCCAAAACTATGATCAATTTGGTTGAAAACTTTATATGGTCAAAATAGAATTTAAAATTTTCTTGTTCAAAATTTTTTTATCGCATGACACATATCATCATTTGTGAAATAGATTCACAAATCAAGAATAAAGAACAAAATTCTAAAAACTATTTACTTTATCGGAATACTATTTTCCAAAAATCAGCATGTTTATGAATGCATTGAATACGAAAATTCAAAACACACCACATAGATATCCATGCATCTTGAACAATAAATTTTAATAAAAAAATAGTTACTCATGCAACATACATATGTGGTGTCAGATATTCACTTCAACAAATTTTGAACAAAAGCTAACTCAGATGGAGAGTATAATTTAATTAAAGTCAAATGAATATCATTATCCCTAGATCCATTGATCCAATCAAATATTACTCAGTTTAGGAGAGTCAATACAGATAATCAAAACTAGAGATCAAACTTTAATGACTTGTATTAATTTCATCTGATAGGGAGGAAGGTCTAAGCCAACACATGAACTTAATACTTCACTAAAACTGAGTCATGAAGACCATAGAAAATAAACTCTATCACCACTATATCATAGTCGAGTAATTTTTTGATAAAATTAATTTTTCAAGATACAAAAATTATCTAAAAAACATCATCTAAACAACCTCAAATTACCAAACCACTGCATAACAATGAGTGTTTTAAATTTGATCATTTCTGATGAACCTACCGAATTTCAGATCAATCAGAGTTCAAAAATAATATTTATCTCCAAAGCTATGATCAAATTCAGATTCAAATGATTTAAGGAAAAACAACCAAATCTACATCCTTATCATATACCAATTCATGTTAACTCATCACGTGTAATCATGTACCACATATAACATAAATAAAACATATATAAAGGATGACATTCATACTAAATCACATTTTAATTCCAAAGAACAACATTCAAATCATTTTAACGACCTCGACATCCATATCCACATAGCAATGAGTATTTTTTACTAGGCCGTTACCAATGAACTTATCAAATTTCAGGTCAATTGGAGTCTATAAAAAATATTTATTTCCAAATCTATGACCAAATTCAATTACAAGTGATTTAAGCATCTTTAGGAATCAAAACCAATATGACATATATTCTTATTATATATCAATTCATGTTAAATCACCATGGGTAACTATATTCCAAATTTAATATAAACACAACTGACATTAAGAATGAACTTATCATATTCAATTCAAATTTTAATCTGACAACCTATCTAAAACCGATCTAAACGATTTTAAATGGAACCATCACATTTCAAGTCAACCGGAGATCATAAAATTCATGACCACCTAAACTATGACCAAATTTGAAAATTAATCATTTTATGCATAGTTAAAGATAAAAAAAATATATGATTTAAATTTTCATTCTCTTTTAATAATTATCCCATGAGCACGAGACATACGTTGTGTCCTTTCTTTTACTAAGACACACAACACCTCCTTATATCAAATTGTCCTTTCAATTAATACATCTGAGAATTCAAAATATTATGTTTCTTCTTCTGAGTGAAAATCTCGATATCTCGTCTCATGAATTAATTAAGCATTACTATCATATGAAGGTAAATCTTCATTCATGTAAATAAATGTTCACCACCAATATCACTTACGACAATTTATACACATGATACATTGAGGATATTCTAATGTTTCAAATAAATAGATCACTTTCGTAAATTCTATTTATTAATCATAATTCTCAATTAATATATTGTAGTCTCACATATAAAAAAATCAAGAAATTCTAATAATTTCAAATAAACAAACCACTTATTGGTAATCATTTATTAATTATAAAATCTTGTTATCTTTTTATGCAAAATTACAAAAACAATGCCCGCATAACAAACTCTTTCTAGTAAACCAGAAATCAAGTAACACTGAACGACGGTACCATCTTTTAAACAAAATTAAAAGACAAAGGATACTATGTACATCTGCCATTAATTTAGTGCCAAAGTGATGCCTTTTTCAATAAATAAATACCATATATAATAATATAATAATAATAATCACAAAATAAGTTTCTCTGTGGGAAATTATTTTGTTATGCCTTGTTCGACCGATTACTGTCCAAATCCTTGTACAGCCAATGCATAAGGTATCAAAATTTTAGGGCGAAACACATATATACATACCCTTAAACTTATCCTTAAATTTCATTTGGCACTCCAACTCAACCTTGTTCCATTTTAACCCTTTAACTCCAATTTTTATGTTTCATTTTGGCACTTCTAAGTGATGTGATAGAGTGTGTGCAGCACACTTTCTCTAAGAGAGTGAAATACAAAAAAAATAATAAAAGATTAACCCTTCAACTCTATTTTTTTTGTACCATTTAAACACAAAATACTAATTTTATCATTTTTTTATTTCCATATATGCTCTTCAACTACAATTTTGCATTTTAAGAATCGTCGTTTATCCGAATTATTGTAAAAAAAATCAAATTGACGCATGATCATTGATTTTTTTTTTTTTTAAAGTAACAAATTTTTTTATTTTTTTTAGAGTTTTTGTACATTATTCTGTGAAAAATAACCGACAAAAGTATGTAGATTTTCTTTTTAAAATAATTAATTAAATTAAATAACACTACATATTTTTTTTCATATCTAATCTATTTTGATTAACTCAAACAACAACTTTCTAATTTTTCATCCAACTAAATACGAGTAAAAAAAACTCATGTTCATTGCTAATTAATAATACTATAAAAAATGTTGAAACTCAATAGATTTCGTTGGGTTGTCATTGATTTTCTTAAGAAAGAAAATCGACGCACTTTCATCGGTTATTTTTCACGCAAAAATATAGAAACTCTCAAAAAGAAATTGTTACTTTTTTTATAAAAAAAAATCAATGATCATCCATCAATTTGAATTTTTTACAATAACTAACGGATGACTGACGATTTTTAAAATGCAAAATTGCAGTTGAAGAGCATATATATAGAAATAAAAAAAATCATAAAATTAGTATTTTGTGTTTAAATGGTACATAAAAAAATAGAGTTGAAGGGCTAATATTTTATTTTTTAAAAAAAAATAATTTTTTTAAAAGAAATATTTATTTTTTTGTATTTCACTCTTTTAGAGAAAGTGTGATGCACACACACTGCCACATCACTTAGAAGTGCCAAAATGAAACATAAAAATTGGAGTTAAAGGGTTAAAATGAAATAAGATTGAGTTGGAGTGCCAAAATGAAATTTAGGAATAAATTTAAGGATCTGTATATATGTTGGCCAAATTTTAGTGGAACAATTACAACACCCAAATCAAACTCAATATGAATATAAACGAAAATTCTTAAGGCTATGCTTATTAGTTATTTAGGATCTCGCGTTTTAGTTTCTGCCCGACAGCTTACGTTCAAAGCCTAAAACCAAAGTAAACAGAATAAAGAATTGTTATTCCCACTTTCAGGAAGCTATATTCGCTGAATAATCTAGCAACCGCAGAAAACTTTCGAACGGCTTTCTTCGTTTCACGATTCATATATATTTACAAATATATATTTCATATTAGTTATCTATTTAGATGCAAGCATGACTTTTGATGTCAATTGTTGGAAAACTATATACACAGCGGAAGCATACCAGAATCATACTGCTTACATGAATAATAGATAACCAATACTGTTTATGCTAGAATACATAATCATGCTTATTCACATAAACTTGTTGAAATTTAATTCGATAAATACCTCTTGAAGCATGAGCAGATACATTCAAGTGAATCCACAAGTTAGATGACCTTCAAGCGAATCCACAAGTTAGACAGCAGCTATGGTCTTCTACAGTGATCCCAAGTTCATATACAAACTCTCTCAATACTTGGGTGGGCAAGTATCGAATAGAAAACTAAATTACTCTTTCTAGGTTAGGAAAATTCCTACTTATAGAGATTTCTTCCCAATCTAAAAAGGAGAAGAAAACCCAGCTTTTCTTGAAAACAAGAAAAACACGCGCTTGTCTTTGTTAAAACAAAACTAACACTTTTCCTCTACTTTTTCCTTAGAAATAGGATTCAGAGTTCTAGTTAAATACGGCACTGTAGGGATCACATAATTAATTATCGAGGCTTCCTATTATGGAAATAATTCCAAATAATTAATTTAAAGTATTCTTACCTTAGTAAATTATAGATCATTCCACTAGATATTCGTAATTGCACTCCTCTATTTATATTTCGTAATTCCCCATTAAACACTTATGTAATTCCCCATGTTAACATTACAGTTACTAATCAATAAATTAAATTACTGACGAATTTAATTCAATGATTAATTTCCTTTAGAACACTACTTAACTTATTTCATGTGTCGGATTCATCAATCAACTTGCAAGGTTTGACATGATGAAAACTTATAAGTTTCTCGAAAAGGCATATCAATCAATCTCTATAACAAGACATGGATTCCATCAACTAACTTGTTATTTCACCAATATATATTATTATCATCCAATCTACCATGCATATTGATCCATCTCAGAATCTCACCTTTTAATAAATCAAAACTATAATTAATATATATATATATATATATATATATAGATAATAATAGTTATATCAGTATTAAGAATATAAGTACATTTAATAGTTTAGAGAATATGTTTTTGTCAGCCAGTCTAAAACAATTATCTCTACTCGGTCTCATTCAATACATACAAAATGCACTAGAACAAGAAGTTGGAACTATACCATTTCCATAATCAAGATAAATTACATATAATCTTGTGCTATAATCGTACCGATGGCATGTCCAATTTCCATCCTAGATAGTGAACAAAATACTTTATACTTATAAGAATCGATGATTTAATCTCTCGTGTATAAGCTAAAACTCTACACACTAAATCATCTACGATATAAATAAACACACAGCATAAGCGAATATATGATCTATTAAAATTGAGCAAATATTTATTCTATAATAAATATTATTTCTTAACATATGGTTAATAGTATATATCCCAACAATGGGAGGGTCAAGATCAGAAGTAGGAGGAGGTTTCATCATTTATTTACATGCAACTTTGGATTTCCCACAATTTAATGGCCAAAAGGACCCTTTGGAATGGTTGAACAAATGTGAATACTTCTTTCAACTTTAACAAACTCTAGAAGAAGAAAATGTTGTACTTGCTTCTTTTCATTTAGAAGGCAATCCACAACTTTAGTTTCTTCAACTAGAGATAGATATGCCTTAACCATCTTGGGATGAATTCAAACGTCAATGTAAGCTCCGCTTTGTGCCACCAATCAGAAGTCAGAAATTGTAAGAATTATGCTAAGTTATGCCAGATTAGTTTTATGAAAAAATACAAGGAAAAGTTTGAGCAGTCAATTTTACAGTTTGGTACACTCACTCTGTCGCAATAAATTGAACTTTATTTCAGTGGTCTTATTGATAAAAAAAAGGTGTTCTTACTAATTATATAGAAATTGAGGTTGAGTTGCATAATCGTCCCGATTTGGCTACGGTGATAAGCTTATCCCGACTTTATGAACGCAATGAATAACAATTTGTTCGCAATCGTTAGATGCTTGCAAATCTAAGACAACTAATTTCTCACCTCAACAACAAGTCTGATTTGTGAAGAAACTTACCAGATCTGGAATGGAGGAAAGGGGACTTAAGGGACTTTGTTTCAATTGTGATTAACCATTCACCCGAGGTCATCAATGCAAGAAATTATTCTGGATTGACTTTATAGATGATGAGGAAGAGTTTGTTGAAAAGAAGGGAAATACTAATTTCCGCACTAAGCGCTTGAGGACAAGCACGATTTGGAGGAGAGTAATGTTATAACTCCTTAGTCATCCAATAGTTACAACATTAGTTATTTCTTTTTAGCAGTAGTTATTTCTTTTTAGTAGTAGTTATTTTTAAATAATAGTGTTATTTTTCATTGCAGTAATGTTAGGAAGTCATGTCCTAATTTCTAGGGGTAGTTATCTTTTAGTGTTGTATTTAAACTATCTATTTGTCTCAGGAAATGGAAGTGAGAAGTAATTTCAGTTTTTGAGTACTTTAACTCTAGAGATTGCAAGTTCTCTCTTAACAGACGAGCACCATAAGTCATAGGAAGAAAACTTCAGATTTTATCTTGCAGCGTCCCATAACTAGATCCATAACAGAGAACCATGACAAAGATAAGCATCAAACGAAAAATAAGTCGAATGAGAAAGTCAAATCAATTGTTAAAGGATACAACGAAGATTAAATAGTTAAAAGTAAGCATCCTTTTAACTGAAAAATGTGAATCAAAACACGCTCAATTGCAAGTTTGATAATAGAAAAGCATAAGAAAACTAAACTACATTTGCTATGTCAATATTGTCACTGCCCCACCCTTGTGATTTGGTGGGTTAAATCCACTCATTTTGGATCAATTATAACTTTTCCTACTGTTTGAAAATCTCATAAATAGTTTATTGACTTGATAAACTTTTTTCTATGATGTACAGTAAAATTCTAACGTTGAGTTAATCATACTTTTTAGACAAATAAGTTTTAAAAACTTAACACACTTTATTAGATTTCTTAAAATAACTTTACTTGAGCATAATAGTTACTTTTATATTTCAATCAATCCATAAGGTAATCATCTGGAGCATTTAAAAATCTTATGATGACATTAAGGGAATGCACATATTGAACCATAAATTGCTTCAATGTTCCCATCCAATTTTTAGGTGCTAAACATAAAATAAATACTAGAAAATTTATGAACATATTACATAAATGCATCCAAAGATTTTCTCCTCACAGGGGGTGACGGATTGGGGAAATCGAGTGGGTGGGAGGAGACGATAAACATATTATGTTTTTTCTACTTTCATTAGCAAAGTTATTTTCTTTATTTTTTAAAACCATGGTCATTTACAAAAGGTCGCCTCAGTTAAAGGGCTTCCCACTTTTAAGATGATATAAAATAGATAGACATACATAGATAAATATTGTCACGCTCCATTTTTCGCAAAAGGTTTTGGTGCGACCTAACAACTCTTTTGGGCTTTGATTGTGATTGAAGAGTCGCCACCTAATGAATTAAGGCGCGTTAGGGCACCTATCTAACCTAACTAAATCTAACTAAGGTCAACAAACCAGAGATCAGGGTAAGGGTTCAAATTACCTCGAGGGGAAGGTGTTAGGCATCCCTCAAGGTCCACAAATGTGGGTCCCGGCCGTATCTCATGCAATTTATGTGGGGGTTACAAGTAGCAATTAAGGTCACTTCATTATTTGGTTATTTATTAAACATGTTTAATAGGTGATAACTAACATTAAACAATTAAGATCGACTCATTAATTTATTTAATTAATTAAGCATGCAAAACTATGTGATAACGTAATATTAAACAATTAAGGGCACTTTAGTTATTTTAATTCATTAATTAAGCATGCAAGACTAAGTGATAACATAATATTAAACAATTAAGGGCACTTTAGTTATTTTAGTTAATTAGTTAAGCATATAAGATTAAGCGATAACATAGTATTAAACATGAAACAGTTATAGAGAATAAGCGAGAAGACAGAATATACGTCAATAGATAGGAAAATCAATTTTTATATTTTATTTAAACTACCCTATATAATTATAAATATAAAACAAATAAAGGGAGAAAGGAAAGGGAGACTCTAAAGGACTTTACGGATCAACACTCGATTTTTCTTTATTTTTTTCGATAGGCTTCCGTATAGGGACAGACGAAACCAAGATTTGTCGCTTTAAGCCTGAGTCGATGTCATCATATCCGTAGGGCCTAAACTACCCCTACCCTACCACCACATGTTTTTCGTCTCTAAAAGGTGTCTAGCGTCCCCGCTTAAGGTCCAAGAGGCATTGGACTACTATTAGGGTGGATTTAGACTAAAATAAAATAAAAGTTCCTAAGAGGCCCACCTAGACACCAAGCAAAACATATTGGACGAACATTTAGCACATAAATCTCATATTAGCCTCCAGATTTTAATTAACATGTTGGCAAACACAGTTAGAATGAAAAGGTCGCATGCTAAGCATGTGACATACAAACATTAACAATGTAATTATTGAATTTAGAGGGCAGAAAGTTACTAAGTGCAGGAAAGTATTAAATGATTTTAAAAGAGTGGCATAATAATGATTAGGATGCAGGAAATATTTTAAGCAGTAGCAGATTTTATTTAATTATTAGCACAGAATGGATATAACAAGGGTAGAAATATTTAAACATGGGATGATTTAATCGGGCAGCAGATATCGAAACAATTTAGCATGCTGAAAATAGTTTATGAGTTAATTTTAATTTTTACGTGGCAAAAAAAGAGTTACAGATGCAAAAAATATTAACATGTGCAGAAAATATATACATCAAAATTTAGTTTTAACACATGCTAGAAAGTTTATGAATTAATTTTAATTTTGCAGAAATCTAATTACAAAAATGCAAAGATTAATTAACAACTTAGAAGAGAATACGTAGCATATTTATTTTTTAGTTATTTAACATGTTGAAGATTATTAATTCCTATGAACATGATTTCTAGGTGGTCTGGATTTACTCACATAAAGCGACCGTTGCGACTGATTAGATGAATTAATTAATTCTCGTGCTGAAAAAATTATCAGAATGCCTATGAACATGATTTTTAAGTAAAGAACACAACCTATAGGCATGATTTCTACACACAAATGGCATATTAAGAAATATTTAAATCCTATAGGCATGCATTTCTAAATAAAGATATACTAATTGTTCAAACAAACACATAGGCATGCATTTTAAATGAAACTGAAGTTTAAATCCATGTGCATGAATTCATATACCCGTTAGTATGCTTAAAGTTTAATTACGTCCTATGAGCGTGATGGAAAAAAAAGTAAAATGCTTACATATTTTTATATATATAAAGGAACCAATGTCATTTATATATATATATATATATATATATATATTTATTTATTTATTTATTTATTTGTTTAAGCAACGGATATGCACATCACATAAATAAGCTATAATGAACAGTTTGAGTCAATTAAACACATTATTGATTTTTTAAAACATGGTTTGACAAAGCTTAAAGAGGTGATTAATTATTTTAGGTCAAACTTAGGAGATTAAAGGCAATAGTAATTTTATTTTAATTTTAATTTAATTAGATCTAAAGCGAACTATCTAAATATAAACTATCAAACAGTCAACAATCATATAGGCATGCTTTCTAACACAAATAAATTACGATAAAAAAAATAAACAAGTAGCATATAAATCCCCTCCCCCCTTAGACGACCCCCCAAGTTATATCATATATAGATATAGTGTTAGAGTTATACACAATATTACAAACCAAAATAAAGAACAAATGAATAAAATATACAACATTAAAATAAGTATAATAGCTTCGTCCGGAATTCTATTATAAGAGACTCTTCAACACCTTGAACTCTAAGTTCAAGATCTGCTAGAAGGGATAATGTAACACATATATATAATGTCGAAATAATCGTAACATCAAATATTCATAGCAACAAATTACTTTGATACGTATAAGCAACACTCATAAAAGGTCAAAACAAACAAATAATAACCATAGACATTATCATACATAGAGAGAGGGAAGAACGAAAACTAATCCAGATGCTTCCTTTTATTCATTCCAACATAAACCAATATTCAAAGTAATAATGCAAAACGAGATTTAACCTAACGGAGAGGAACTAACCAATTATGCAGAATATTAATCAGCAATGAAAACCAAACTTATTTCGATACTAGACCCGAACACAGCAAAACCAAATAGAGAAGCCTTTAGAATGTTCACACAATTTTAAATTTTTAGAGTAGAGAGTATTTTATGCTCTTGTTAGAATGTGTAAAAACATGAGTGAGTGAGTCCCAAGAATGAGAGCAGGGGTCTATTTATATAGTGAAAGAGGGGCACGGTTTAAAGAAAAGGGTATATTTTAAGGAATAATTAAATATTATTTTCCTTATTCAAAAGGGGAGCTAAATCAGATTTATTTTTTTAACCAAAAATAAACAAGTAACAATCTGTCTAGAACTAACTAAGGCACCTAAAATCAAATAACAATCCATCAATCAATATTAGCAATCATCGACCGAAAAGGAACAATTATTTAAGGAAGGACGATATCATGCAGTTCCAAATACGTGGCTGCCCATATTTTTACCATAACTAACAAATTTAACATATTCTAAATAAAGCACTGAAGGATTTAAGAGCGAGTCACAAATCATGAAATCCTATTTTAGAAGTTTGAAGCCAGACTGGATTTCAACATGATCAGTACACAAAAATCACTCAATTTCTAAGGAAACTATCAATTAAGTGCAATAAATTACCACTCCGGATTATAACCAGCAATCCCAAGTCCAAAAATATTATAACATTAAAATGCTAACATCTATAAAGTAGTAGATTACAAACTAGCAGATATCAAGGAGATATATTGATGTTCTAAATCGGATTGAATGATATTTTGGCAAGGTTGGAACGCTTAGTTCATGAAATCAGAACATCACAAAGAGATAATGCCTAACAACCAAAAGATAATAAATAGTGATTCATATTTTTAGATGAAATTCACAGTACTTAGTAGTCTTCACATAGAGCAAAAGCAAATCACAGATTCTACAACCGAACTAAGAGTTTATTAAAGGATAAATTAAAAGAAAGACTAACCCGGTCTGAGCAAACTCTATTATCATTATCTCACGCTGCTCGTCTGCTGGAGTTGCTGGCCGAAAATAGGAAAATTAAGGGAGCAGGGCTCGCCGGAGCCGCTGCCAAGTTGCTGCTCTTGCCGGCTGGAGCTGCTGTCTTGCTGGACGCCATCCAACTCTCGCTGGCTGCTGGCTGTTGTTATCATGGAGCTCGTTGCTGCTGGTCGGAGCTGGCTGGTTTTTCGCCGGCGTCGCTGGCCTCATGCGGCTGCTGCCTTCGTTGTCTCGTCCCTGCAAGAAAAAATAGTGAAGGGAAGGGACAGGGGAGAGAAAGAGGAGAAGAGAGGAAGGCTCTCCGGCGTTCGCTTCTTGCCGGAGAAGAGGAGAGAAGGACGAAGGGGAGGGGAGGCGGCGCTGTTGAGAAAGGAGAGGAAGGGATGAGGATTATTTTTTAGGATTGGGGTCTTTGCATAGTTTAAAAGGAAAGAAAGTATTGATTGAATATGTACCATTAGATTATTTTAGATGAGTGGCTAGGATTTAACTTAAAGGATGGACGGTCAGGATTAAAAGCTGAAAATTAAAATCAGATTGAATTGAGGAGTTGGAATGGCTAGAATTGAAATGTATATGGCTAGAATTGCAAAGAGAATTTGAATTGGAGTGGCTAGAATTGAAAGAAATTAGAATAAAATCAGTTAAAATTTAAATGAATTAAAGGGAATTTAAAGAGATGTTATCCAGTTAAAATACTACAACTATTATAATTAAAGTCACTTAAGTTTTAAAACATTTGAATTATTTTGAGTTCTACTAATAATTTTAAAAATATTCTAATAGTATTTACAATAAATTTTATAAAGCATGCATGCTAAATATATCATTTTTTTTAGACAAAATCGATTAAAATTTTAAACTCGACCTATTCTTAAAAATACGTCTTTAATCAAATAGCATTTCCAAAATTGCTAAAGGTCGGTCAAAATTGGGTGTCAACAGTTGCCCCTTGGTTGCTTGAGAATGAAGGATGAATTGTCGGGCAACCAACGTTGACTTAGTAGCCGATTTTGTCTGACCGACGAAAGATGTCAACGAGATCAATTGAAACGATGTAGAGTTGAAAAGGAGTACGACTGAGACTTTGGTATTAAGCCGCCTACATATATCTGGTTATACGAGAATCAGGTCGTGTGTAGTTCTGGATTCAGGAGCAAACGAAACTCCTAAAGATTGAAAAAGCGGTACGGTATTCGAAGAGGAACGATATCAGCTTGAATGGATAACATTAGAGTAGCGAGAAAGGCATGATAGAGGGATTTTCGATTTAAGCGTGAAGGATCCGATGAAGAGAAGGTATTATGAGCAACCAAGGATTAAATGAAAAACGGTAATACAAGTAGCAAAGAGTTTGATAGGGCCTTCGTTGTGATAGATGTAAGCACGATAATCGTAGCCGAGAGGTGAAAAATGTCTTATCTGCAAAATATTAGTCTCTGCAAATCTGTAGCTTGTAATATGACTAAATAAAGTGATTAGAGCAAATATATATCAGATAAACGGTAAATGTAAACATGATGCAATTCCCATATCGACCATGATGTTTGCCTTAAGACTATGAAAATGATGTCTTAGGCTATGATGTCTAGGGCCATGATACGCAAAATATATATATATATATATCCTCAGGTCATGAAAATGTTGTATGCGGGCCATGAAAAATGATGCCTTTAGACTATGACACCTTTGGATCATGATAAGCAGAAATTAAATCCTTAGGCCATGATATGATGTTCGCAGGCCATGAAAGATGCCTTTAGACCATGACGCCTTCGGAACATAAGTAATGAGTAAAGAAAGCGTATCTGTAATTCGGGCATCTGTTGATACTTGTAGCTTGATTGGAGTTTATTCTGGCATATGCAATTCTCGAGCACAATGCAATCTCGGGCACATGCAATTCTGGCACAATGCAACCTTCAGGCACAATGCAATCTTCGGGCACATGGAATATCGAGCACAATGCAATTTTGGGGCTCATGCAATATAGGGCACAATGCAATTCTCGGGCACATGCAATATCGGGCACAATGCAATTCTCGGGCACATGCAATATCGGGCACAATGCAATCTTCGGGCACATGCAATATCGGGCACAATGCGATCTTCGGGCACATGCAATATTGGACACAATGCAATCTTCGGGCTCATGCAATATCGGGAACAATGCGATCTTCGAGCTCATGCAATATCGGGCACATGCAATTTTCAGACACAATGCAGTCTCGGGCACATGCAATCTTCGGGCATAATGCAATCTCGAGCACGTGCAATAATGTAATTCTCGGGCATAAATGTAATCTCGGGAACATGCAATCTTTGGCTCAAATGCGATCTCGGGCACAATGCAATATTGGGCACAAATGTAATCTCGAGCACAATGTAATCTCTGGGCATAATATAGTTTATGGCTTATGTGATAATTGTTTGAGGGCATAAACCTTCGCCTTTTAAGAAGGATTGAGTGTCATTTGTTGACGAATTCAGAATATTATAGCTTTGACCCTTCGTCCTATTGTAAGGAGTAGGTGCAGTTGAAAAGTTGATTTGTCGGGATTGATATGCAGTAGTTTGATCCTTTTGTCTGATTGGAAGGGTAGGGTGCCATTGATCGGCGATTGTCGGGCTCAAAATAGCTTGGTCTTTTTATCTTGTTAGAAGGATAGGGCGCTGTTTATTGGCGATTCGTCGAGCTTAATAGACGATGTTGAAGCTGGCTTTTGTATCTGTACCTGTTTTTCTTGTATTCAAAGAAAATTTGTGAGTTTAAAAATGGAGGCGGTTGATCTGCTCCAATCGGTGTGCTCCTTTGGCTTGCCATCCAGACCTTTCCAGGTATTTGCTTTGAAGAAAATTGTAAAATAGGAGGAGAGAGGGTTTTTTTTTTTTGAAAAAGCTTTTGAAAATATTAATTTGTAAAAGTAATGTTGAATCTTTGACCATGGCACAGTTTGAGACTTTACAACATCTGACTCAGTATCAAATCTGTTATTCTGATCTTTGTTGAAGATTGTAGCTTGATTGTTGTGAATTTTTTAGACCCTCTCAAAAATTCTGTCTCAGTCTTGATTTGTGCAGAAGATGCTCGTTTGAAGGAATTTTTTGAGACCCTCTCAAAAATTCTGCCCAGTTACTGTTTTGAGAGAAGAGATGATTTTGAAGGAATGTTGAGTTTTACCCCAGTATCGAGATTCGCAAGACAAATGTCCCTTTGAAGGAATTTTTGAGACCCTCTCAAAAATTCTGCCCCAGTTACACAGTCAAAAGGAAAAATGAAATTTTATTATGATAAGACCGAACTCCATAGGAGCGCCTACGTATCCCCTCTTAAAAGGGAATCAGGTCTGACGTAGTTTATTAAACAGAGCATTCTTAAGTAATACTGAAATGAAAGTTTGACCAACTTTATTGCCCATATGCTAACATGGGTACTTTTCTTGTCTGAATGTAGAAAACTTGTACTTAAATGGCGCAAGCCTTATTTGGAAACTGGTTCAAGTAAACTTTGGCACGTTCACTGTTGGCGCGAATTCCTCCAATCATATGATCTTGGTATCAATTAATTGTTGAATCTTGTCTTTCAGATCCCTACATTCTTCTATGGTATGTCCTTTCATTCCCGAGTGATAAGCGCAAACCTTAGAGGGTTCAAACCACCTTGCACGTGTATTCATCCTTATTTCACTGATAGGAGCAATGTGACCAACAATCCTCAACTTTTCATAGAATTGGTCTATAGGCTTAGTCAAAGGAATGTAAATTTTGATGGGTCTCTTTTCAACATTGAACAGGTTTTTGCGCCTATGTTTTTGAGTGAAGGTTTTGACATTGTGAATAGGATGAGTAGGTTTTTGATATGGAGGCATTTGATATAAAGGAATTTGATATGGTATGAGCAGCGCACAATACCAAGGGACTTAGGGTAGAGGTGTTTGATATTGGGGAGCTTGTAAGGAAGGACTCGGCAGACTCGGAATGAGATATGGAGGTCTGGAAGCATAAGCATGATGTTGAGGAGGATATGGGTAATTTGGAAAGTGGGTGTTCTTTGGAGGCATTTGAATGGAGCTTGGTTGATTTTGAGAAGTGGGGTAAGTTGGTGGAGGACTATCGTGGAAAGTGGCTTGACTTGTGACAGGTGGCTTATCTATGTTTGTCTCCAAAGTGGGATCGACAGAGAGTAACAACTTGGCCCACCCGCGCATATCAAACACTTCTTCTTCTAATTCTATTATCTTCTTTATCAGGCTTAAGACCAGCTCGTCTGAAGGATGCTTCTTTTTAATAGTCTTACGCATAACCTTCTCAGTAGTCGCTTTTCTCTTCCCTTTGTGGTTCTCATTTGGAAGAGAAGACAGAGTGTCCTTTGATCACGTGTGGTCTATAGATCAACCATAGGGGAAGGGTAAAAAAAATAAAAGTAGAAGCAAAAGAAAACCCAAGTTAGAGTGTAGCATAAATTGAGATAACAAACACATTTTTTAAGATAAACGCCCTAAATGCAAGGAGCCTCGTTCAGCTAGAGTGTAACGACCCAAAAAAATGAACTAGTAAAATTAGAGCCTCACATGTGAGTTTGGAGTTGAGAACTTGATGAAATGATGAGAAATGACAGTGACGTCCGGAAACTAGTCGTTTGAACTAGTAAGTTGTAAGGGTCTTGTCGTTGAAGTTTGGAGTGTTGTTTAAGGGCTTAAGGGGTTGATTAGCTAGTTGATTAATCACCTTTATAAGCTANGGTTTAGCTAATCCAAATTCATACTTAAACTGCCTCATGTCAGACTGTAGTGGTATTACTTGAGTTCACCCAAATTGGCGGAGTACTCGAAGAGGAGTGTATTGTTGAACGCCCTTTAAGCCAATAAGCTCGATGAAGTATCGGTCATCGCATCTTACTATTGCATAAGGGGTGGACAACCAATGGAGCTTCCATTGGATATGGCAACTCTCGAGCTCTATCAAAAATATCTACCAGTCCATGAATCCTACAGGGGCAGTGAAAGCTACCATTCTTCTTGGATGATTATCAATCTTGTTGCCATAACCAAAAAAAATGTCTAACGCATCAGAGCGTATGTAGAAGTGTTCACTAGCCCATAATTGTAGAAAAAGGTAGCATCCCTTGAAAAACATTCGACCATCGACGCATGCTGACAGACTCCTCATTATTTTCACCAATATCATGGGTACTAGGGTTTTCCTAGGTTCGCCCTCTCTTTGGACTAAATCTCGAACCACATAACCTAAGCGTGTGTCAATCCTTCCCCTTATTTTAGGAAAAACCAAGGATCCTAATAGGGCAATGGCAAAGGCATTTAGACGATATATTTCCCATTCCTCGACGGAGCACTCAAACTCATCACTAAATGAGTAATAACTATCATCTCGGCCAAAACGTGAATATAGAAAGTCGAAATGAATCCACCCAAGGTCTAAAGAAGGCAAGGTTGGATTTGATTTCATTCCCAGACTTTTTAGAAACTCCCTCGACGATGGCTTATATGGTACCATCATTTCACACTTGTGGTATGGCAGGTCAATGAAACCACTTATCTCCTCAATCGTTGGTGCCAAGTCAAAATCCACAAATTTGAAGACCATTCTCACAGGGTCCCAAAATTCCAGCAAGGCCCTAATCAGGTGAGGGTTTGGTATGACAAATATGAGGTAGGTAAGATCGCCCAACAACTAATGAATCTCTCTTTCGCGGTTTCTCTTAATATCAATCCACCAATTCCTTAGCTTGTAGTTTACCTCTATGACCATTTGCGGGTTTGGGGAGTTGAAAGTGTCCATGACTCTGCAAACAAATGACTTATAAACTCCATTTTGGCAAAGTTTGGCTTAATTTAATTATTGTGATCACATTGACACATAAATATGCAATTTGTCTAAAGGGTGTTGGGGCCCTTTAGACGATAGGGTGACTACTAATTGTGTGGATTGACACTAGGGGTCAAATCACCTAAGGCTTATGCAACATCTATGACCTAATTAGGATTTCTAAGAGTTGGCTTGACACAGACTTGAAAGAGATTCTTTGCGAGAAGGCTCGTAGTTTCCCGATAGTAAAATTATTCCTTCCGTCCACGCATCCGCCGACTCTCTATAATGGGTATTTGAAGAGAATTGGAGTAGTTTGTGAGAGATGCAAAGGCACAACATCACGGTACAAATTTTTTTTTTAAAAAAAAGAGGGTCCCAATTGGGGGAAGTATGAGCGGAATGACAATTTATCAAAGCAGTAACATTTAGCACTTAGGTGGAAAACAGTAACACATAGACAGTTTTATGAAAGCGGTAAATAAATAAATACACGCATAAATAAAAGGAAATAAACATATAAACATATTAGAGAATCAGGTAAAATAAGGAAAGAGGGTATGGAATTACACATGCAAGTAACAAACAAGGGAAAAAAGGAAAGGGCGAAGCATTGAAATAAGCAAATAAAGAGGAAGGGAAAGGGGTGGAACATGGAAAATATATAATAAATAAGGAAACAAATAAACAAGGAAAGTTAATAACAACTTAACATGCTAAAAACCAAACAAACAATGAAATAACCAGGTAAACCCACATAAGCATGAAACACGTAATGGTTAGAACCTAATATCCCCAATAGAGTAGCAATTCTGTCGCGCCCCATTTAAAAAAAAATGGGCTTTGGTGCACGACCTAACAACTCTTTTGGGCTTTGGAAGATTGAAGAGTCGTCACCTAACGAATTAAGGCGTGTTAGGGCACCTATCTAACCTAACTAAATCTAACTAAGGATCAACGAACCAGAGATCGGGTAAGGGTTCAAATTACCTCGAGGGGAAGGTGTTAGGCATCCCTCAAGGTTCACAAATGTGGGTCCCAGCAGTATTTCATGCAATTTATGTAGGGGTTACAAGTAGCAAATAAGGTCATGTCATTTATTATTTGGTTAAATTAATTTAAGCATGTTTTCTAGGTGATAACTAACATTTAACAATTAAGATCAATTTGTTTATTTATTTTATTTAAGCATACAAAACTAGGTGTTAACATAATACTAAATAATTAACACAAATAAAATTTAAAAGAGATAGCGAGAAGATAGAAAGTAGACAACTATATAAGTAAATATCATTGTTTATTTAATTAAACTACCCTAAATAAATATAATTATAAACAAATAAAGGAACAAGAGGAAAGGGAGACTCTGAAGGACTTTACGGATCAACGCTCGACTTTATTTATTTCGGTCAGTTTCTCGTAGGGACAGACAAAACCAAGGTTTGTCATTAAAATCGAGTCGATGTCATCATCTCCGTAGGGCCTAAACTACCCCTACCCCACCACCACATGCATAACGTCTCTAAAAGGTGTCTAGCGTCCCCGCTTAAGGTCCAAGAGGCATTGGACTACTATTAGGGTGGATTTAGACCAAAATAAAATATAGATTCCTAATAGACCCACCTAGACACCAAGTCAAACAACTAGGGCAACACTTAACACGTAAATCTCATGTTGGCCTCTAGATTTTTATTTAGCATGCTAGCAAACACACATAAAGTGAAAGGTCTTCTGCTTAAGTGTGTGGCTTACAAGCATACATAACATTTATTAATTTTAGAGGGGCAGAAAATTATTTCAAATACAGAAAGCAGTTTTTTTTAGACTAATTCAATAAATAATTAATTTTAAAATGGGGCAGTTTATAATAATGCAAATGGGCAAAAAATATTTTAAAAGCAGTAGCAAATTATGAATGCTGAAATCATTTTTTATTTGCAGCAGTATAGTAGTTGCAGAGTATAATCAGTAGTTGATTTTAATTAGGAAAAATAAGTAACAAATGCATAAAATATATTATTATTTCTTAGAACAGTAGCATATTGCATTATTAGTGCAGAAATTATTTTAAATGGCAGTTCAAATGTAGAAAATAATTAATTTTGGGCATGATTTTATCAGGGCAGATTTTAAATTAAACATGCAGAGGTCGGTTCATTTATTATGAAACAGTGGCAGAAAAGTGAACATAATGCAGAAAATAATTTCATCAGCTTTGGCCAAGAGCATATTAAAATAGTTAAGATCTTAACATGCTAGAAATTAACAACCTATAGACAGGATGTCCAAATGATCGACAAACTGATATTTTATTAGCAAATTAGTTAGGATTCAATTATTACATGACATGCTTGAATTATTAAACAAGCAGAAATCATTAGGTCATCAATTTTATTAGTTAAGTCCTATGGACATGATTTCTAAGTAAAGAACAGGATCTGCAACCTATTGATATGATTTCTACACCCGAATGATATATAGAATTACTTAGATCCTATGAGCATGATATCTAGATCAGAAAGTGGGTTATTTAAACAAGCAATTATTTCATATAAAAGAGAGTTAGTGATGCAAATACCACAAGATGATAAGCATGTAAAAGGTTATACATTGTCTTATTTTTATGACACTTATTAACCTTGATCTTATTAATTATATCCTACGCACATGCTTTCTAAGTGTAAACATGTTGGTCTATTAATTATGATAATCAAAGCGAAATTTGCATTTAGACCAATTTCAGGATTTAATCGAACAGCTATTACACTGATTTAGTTACTAAACATGCAATGAGTAAATCCACTAATGAAACAGTCATGCAGAAAATAATATTGGAGCATCAACAAATGCAAAAAAAATAGTCATGGATAAAAAATGGTCTTTAGTTATAGCATGCTAGAATATGTTGCAGAAAAATGGTCTTTAGTTATAGCATGATTTCTAACACAAAGATGTCCAATTATTTAGAATCTATAGGCATGATATCTAATTATATTATTAGTCAGATTCTACTTTAGTAATATAAGGAATGCGAGATTTTGACACCTTTTCATGATAAGTTGATTACTATGACAAAGTTATAAACAAAAATTATTTTAAGCTAATTATTTAAGACAGATTATAATGATGGCCTAATTCACTATTTAAGCACCATAGATAGATTTAACCACCACACGTTAAAAAAAAGTGAAAATTTGAAGCACATAATTCCCCTCCCCTCTTAGGTGATCCCCCAAATTATATCATATATATAGGAGAGTTAGAGAGTTATACAAATATTATAAACCAAAATAAATAATAAATACAGATTCAAAATACATAAAATTAAATAATCTAGTCTCCTGACGACTCTTCAACTTGAACTTCAAGTTAGAAACCTGTTAATTGATAAGAACTATACACTAAAAGTAACAATATAATAGCAACCATTTACATTTAGACGGAAATTGTAGCAACCAATCACACATACGTAAACACCCATAAGAAAGAAATAGGAAACTGACCCGGATGCTTCCTTTATTTATTAAAATTCGTTTTTTGGATTTATGCATAAAAAGTAACTAAATAGTGATGAAAAACAGAAATTAAATACATGTATGAAGAACACCAACCGGTTAAGCAGTTAAAAATATATCAGCAATGAAGACAAGTTGATTCCACACTATTCGACCCGAACACAGCAAAATACTTCTTAAAAGTTCACCGAAAAATCTTTTCAAGCAGAGAGTAATATATTTTTTCTTAGTATTTTAGTATGTGAGCAAATTCAGAGTGTGTCAATGTTAGGATCTCAGAGGGTGTGAATGAATGAGGGAAGAGTCTAATTATATAGTGAATAGGAGGACTCATAATAAGGAAAAAAATAATTAAGGATCAATTAACATTTTCCTTATTAAGGAGGAAGACAAATTACTTATTTTACTTTATATTTTTTACCAATTACAACTAACTACGAAATCTGCTTGATTTCAAATAAGGTAAAACTAATCAGCCAAATTCCCTTTTCAATTAAAAATGTTTACCATAAACTAAGCATGTAAGAATCTGTCCTAATTTAAACTAAGGAAAGGGAGTCAGTTAACAAACTTTCTATTTAGAATCACATCACAAACAAACGAGAAACTTTTACAGCTCAAACAATACATATTTCATAATTTTACCATACAGACAAGTCAAAGATGTGGCAAGAGATGATTATGGCAATAATATCAATTTAATGAATCAAGCAAACAATCAAATCAATTTAAACAAATCGCATCGCCTTAAAGCAAGCCAAAATCATGCTTTAAGCATCAGAAAGATGCATTTTAAGTAATCAATTATATGCAAGAAAATATTAATAGATTAGCATAATCAGAAGAAATCAAGGTACCACATTATTAACCAAAATCGATCAACTTTTTACTGATATTATCTCATATAATAGCAGGTCATATTCAACCGAAAGGAGCAATATTAACATTTGAACTATTGGGACAAATTTAAGCATAACTCAATAGGAATTTACCTAGAACAATGGCAAACTTCATATCTCAAAGAAATTCATGGAGAGAATAAGAACAAGAAAAATAAAAGTGCAAAAAAAAATAATGTTTAGAAAATCATACATGGATAGATCTGTCAACATCTTAAATCAGTAGAAATTAAAAAAAAAGAAGAGTTAACCTAGAGCTCGGAGTTCAAAGCTGGTTCTCGCTGGCTAGAGCTGCTACTTTCGGAGACGGTTTCACCGGAGCTACTAAAAGGAGCAGTTGTTGCTGCTGTTTTCTCGCCGAGCTGCTGATGTTGCTGTCGTGCGCCTCCCCAGGCGCTGCTGCTTCGCCGAAAACTGCTGCCTAGTGGTTCGCCGATCGTTGGTTGCTGCTGCTCCTCGCTGGACTGCTGTCTTCACTGGAAAAAGGAGAATAGAAGAAGAGTAGCAACCTCGCTGCAGCTGGCGGAGAGAGGAGAGAAAGGACAAGAGAGGAGGGGAGAGAGAGTCGCCGATCGAAGAAAGAGGAGAGGGGTGGCGGTGGCTAGAGTGGGGATGAAGAGAAAGATGAAAAGTGAATAATGTTAGGGTTTGGAGACTTTAGGTTAAAATAGGAAGGTTAGGTAGATTTAATCTAGACAATTGATCTCATAAGAGATGAAGGGTTAGGATTCGATCTAGGATTAAGGACGGTCAAGATTAAAAAATTGAAATTTTAAAAACATATACAATTGAATTTGAAACTGCTAAAATTGAAATGGAATTGGCTAGAATTGCCACGAAAGGGTGGCTATAATTGCAATACAATTGAAATTGAAAAGGCTAGAATTGAAAGAAATTAGAATATATTAGGTTAAAATTTAAACGATTTTGAGGAAAATTTAAGAAATGCTATTCAATTAAAATACTACAAATAATATAATTTTTTTATATAATTAAAATCACTTAAATTTTAAACATTTGAATAAAATAATTACTTTGAGTTTTACTAATAATTTTAAAAAATATTTTAATAATATTTACGATAATTTTATAAAGCACACATACTAAAATGTACAATTTTTTAGACAAAATCAACTAAAATTTTAGAACTCAAAATATATTTTAAAATGTGTATTTAATCGGATAGCATTTCCGATATTGCTAAAGGTCGATCAAAATTGGGTGTCAACAAATATATAAAATAATAATAATAATAATAATAATATATGTATATTGAGTTTTTGGCTAAAATCATCCCTCAACTATGACTCAAATCTAATGTACATCCTTATATTATCTAATTTAGTAAAAACCATCATTATACTATCTAAAAAATAACAAAAGTCATCCTTCAAACTATTTTTGTTAAGAAACTGATTGAACCAATAAAAATACATTTTTTAATTTGTTCACCATGTCTTAACCACGACAAGAAGATCAAAGTTACCTAAAAAGAATAAGGACATGCATAGGAAATTAATCTTTCATTTTCAGAGTTTAAATTTGTGTATTGTTAGTTATGTGTTTCTTGCATTATCAAGTAAATTGACTTGCAACAATACACAAGTCTTGAAATATTTATATAGTAGGTTCTGATGGTAGAAAGATTATGTAAAAATTCATTTTACAATGCAATTCACATTTTATACAATGTATAGAAATGTTCAAAATTTTGTGAAACTACATTGCCGTTTAGTTATGAAAACAATTTAATTACTTTATTTGAAATTTTTGAAGTTGGAGTTGTATTTGGCCATACATTTTACAAAGAATATTTAAAATTTGAATATATTTTATCTGAATATGATTTAAACACTCAATTTCTAAAAATTAAAAAAATCACTCAACTTGACTAGCTTGACCATGTGTACATATATTCATTCGACTTGGCACATTTTTTTTTGTTGGTGGCGTGAGTTTCTTAAAAGAAAATAGACAAAAGGATGAATCTTGCAACTTTTTGGATAATATAAGGATGTTTGCTGTTCACTTAAATACCACAAGGATGTATTTTAGGTTTAAGTCATACTTCAGGGATGATTTTTGCCAAAAACTCTATGTGTATATCAGCTCAAAAAATTATAATATATGAATTCAAATTTAATCTAATTTCTATGCAAATATCATAGAGAAAAAAAATATATTTTAACATATAGCCAGAAAGTGTTTTTATTATTTATAGGTCCTCCTTCGATTGTATCTATTCAACACATGTTCCAGAGAATTAGTACCACAACATTTATTTATATTTTGTCATCAAGTATCTCGTTACTATATGAATTGAATTACTATTTAAAACATAAATTTCACTTAAAGAAAAAATTGAAGATATTGTGTTTAGAATTTCAGGTTGGTATGATGAAAAAAAAAACTATTTGAGATTAAAAAATATATTCAAAATTTCCAATTTATCCGCCACAAAAGAGATTCATATAGAAAAAAAATCCTCTCGATGTTTCAAGTCTTTTGATATATAATTCACTCAAAAAGATTGACACTTCCGATACGTCAAATTTTATTTTATTTTTTTAGAAAATGGTCAAATGCCTCCCCCCCCCCTTCCCCCCCCCCCCCCAATCTATTACCGGATTCCCAAACTACACACTTAAACTTTACGGGAGTCCTATCACCCCTCCAAACTATTTAAAACTAAAATTATCGTCTCTCTAAACACTTATGTGGCAAAGTGAGTGTATTTCACTCTCTTTGAGAGAGTGAGCACCAAAATCAAATAGTAAACTTTTATTTTTAGTATTTCTTTTCAGAAATACTTGTATTTAATTATAATTATTCTTTTTTCTTTATTTGTTTCTTTCTTCTTCATTACAACATAGATCAAATTCCACCACTCACCATCTCTAAATCGTCACCGCCACTATTTTTTCCATCGTCACCATCACTACCATCTCTACATAATTGACAATGAAATTTTAGTATTCCTCTTGATTCTTGAATTTTTGTTTTTCAATTTGTGCGTGAAATTAGAAAATTTTGAAAATAAATTCTTTATTGATAATATTGGACTTGTTAATCATCACTTTACATGCCAACCCACAAGACCGATTGGGTTGGAAATTCATATCTTGATTATTTGGTGCCTCAATTTGGTAAGGGAATTTTATTTCAAATCCAGAAAGAATTTTGGGTTTTACACGAAACCCACATGTGATTTTGTGAATGAAATTGGAACGATCAATGTCGCATTGTTATGTATACATAGCCTCAATTTGAGCAATTTAACAGATACATCCATAAAAATTATCTAGTATCAATCAAATAGTGTGTGAAACATATATAAATTGAAAATTTTGCAGGCCTTTTCCTCTTCAAAATTATCATTGCTACCATCTGTTGACGATAGCAGCTAGCTGGGTTATTTTGTGATGAGATGGTGTGACACTTATTTTTAAATGAGTTCAGATCCAGTGATTTCGGAAGATAGTTAGAAATTTCCTTTTGTTATCATAAGTCGTCAAATTGTTTAGAATTCCGCCAAAAAGATATGAACTAATTTATGGGAAGTTGTAAAGAAAGAAAAGAAGCATTAATAATTGTGGTTTTTTTTATATGTCAAAAGATTTAGGACTTGGTAATGTTGGTGGTAGGAAGTGGGTGGTGCCATAGGTTGATTGGTGGAGTTTTCTGTTTGCAGTGAAGGGGAAAAATGGTGAAAAGACTTTTGATATTGGAAAGAAAGATGAAAATATAGGGGAAAAAGGTAAAGAATAGAGTAATAGTTTTTTAAGAAATTCACGTGTCAAACGTGTGAGTTTCACCCGTCAATATAAATGTGGTTGTTGCTTTTTAAGGGTGTAATAATTTTAGTTTTAAACAGTTTAAGGGGATGATAAACATACATAAAATTAAAGTGTATAATTGGAAATTCGATAATAAATTGAAGGGCCAATTGACTATTTTCTTTTTTTTTAAAAAAAAAAAGGAAGAAGAAAGAAGCAGCATCTACAACTGCAATTAGGACATTTTATGTATTTTTTCCTATTCTGAGTAAGCATTGATCATAGAAGTGATTAGGACAAACATATCATATTCTATGTGCTATATTATGTTTTTATATAAGTTCTATTTCATATCATACTTTTTTTTACATTTGTGTTTTAAATTACTGATATATAATATTATGTAATGAAGAAAAATGATATAATTTTACTAAAAATTATATCATAATTAAAACAATACAATACGATAAATTACAAAACGATAGATAACATTCATCTTCTCTCGTACTTTAATATATAGAAATATTAAAACACAAGTTTTATTGAATACAAAACACAAATACATAATTTAGAAAATTACACCCCAAAAGTATTTAATTAGCCTAGTGTCATAGACGACACAATATACTTTATGGTCATAATTAATGCTTCTTCTTATTAAGCTTTTGGTAGAGCAATATTAATATTGTCATTAATATAATAGTTCCCATTGCAGCTTCTCATGCAACTTACACACTTCTCATTATCTGCAAAATTAACATAAAATAATAAAAAGAATTAGTACTTATCATATATGAGAAAGAAAATAAAGCTTAAGAACATTTAACAGAACTCCAATTAAGTTAACCGTGTAAAATATGTCTTTTCATTAATCTATACACATTTGTCTTAATAAACCGTAAAACTCCAGACATTTTCTATTATAAGTTGATGTGTATAATTAAAGATTAATATGTCATAATTAAGCCGGCTAAGATCATATATGACCCCTCCATGATATCTATTTTTGGTAGGATTAGATTAACTCATCTCAATGATCATATACAAAATTTGGGATGTCAAACTCAAATTGTAACTTTTTGCATATCAGTACGAAGAAAAGGTACCATAGTTGATGAGAAACTTGAAGCAATGACCAAGAGAACATCCAACGTTACAAACACGATTTGCAGCCTCAGTATCAACTGATTCATATGTGATTGTAGTTATAGCGCACTTGACAAGGCACAAAGATAGGCATATCGGCCTTTTTTGGCACCTTAGTACACAAAATGCTGCACATTTTGGGTCAATGTTTTGGGCCATGGCATTATGCTTTGTCAACACAAACATGGCAAGGAACAACAACAACATAACTTTCAATACCTTTGAGATATTAGGGTTAATTAATAGTGAGTTATATATATGACCTTGTTATTTTGGTTCATGTGAAAATAAGGTGAACTATTTATAGAGGAAATTAAACATATAGATTGTATCTAGATCTAGATAATTAGATGTGTAACTTATGTTATCACACCCCTTTTCGCACACGCGGTGGAAGGGTTTTTCCAATTTAAGTGACGGTATTGATTAAGGATTATTTTTATTTTTTCAGAGTCACCACTTGGAATTGAGTTATGGTGTTCCAAGTCACATTTTTATTTAATCCCTAATCAAAAGGAAATGACTCTTTATTTGGTCTGTTAATCAAAAATTCGGGTAAGGAATTCTGTTGACCGAGAGGAAGGTATTAGGCATCCCTCGAGTCCCGTGGTTCTAGCACGGTCGCTTTTATTAACTTTCACTTATTTTAACTATCTTTTCGATATATTTTTTGTACGCCATGATTTGCATGCATTTTTTATTCGTTGAATTTTTTATTCGGTCTCGACCTAGATACGTAACCGCATTCTTGATCTTCACGATTAGAGACATAACTGTCTTCTTTGCATCAGACTTAATAACCTTATTTTGTATAAGTCTCTACTTTAAATTAATAAAGTTAATTATATTTTAGACAAAGTGCATCACCGCATCCTTAAATTTCTTTTGATTGTCTCAAAAAAAGATGCGTAACCACATTCTTAATCAAGACAAATATTGTAAGTAAAACCAAATAAAGTAAAATAAATAAATGTTTTGAGGATACAATATATAATTTTGACATCATTTCTATATCTTTTATTTTATATTTTTATTACTCTTAAACTTAATGCCAAAATTAAGCATACACTTTTCAATCCAACAAAATAAAAATGAATTGCCAAAATAATTCTTATTTTTGTTTGACAAAATAAAAATGACAATAATTTCTTTGAGCCTAAAATCCCTACTTTATTATTGTTGACATATAAATCAAGATAGTAACTAAGGCATATAAAATAAACAAATGAAAATAATCACCAATTAAAGTTATCTCCACTCATCAAATAAGATACAACGCTTAATCAAATAGTCATTTCAATTAAATCATGAATCAAACAAAAACTATAAGAAAACATATCACATAGTTACATCAAATTTCATGAATAAATTAAAGAAATAAAACAATATTTAACCTTAAATAAAGAGAATGCGTACTGCAAAATCTTGATCGAACCTCGATTAAATCACCCACGAATCGTTTTATAGATTGTATGCAGCGATATATGTGTAGAAGGAAGAAAAATGTGTGTATATATGTGAATGATTTTTTTTTCAAGTGTGCAAATCTTTCTTTTTCTTTCTACGTGTGCGTGTGTTTTTTTTCGTCCCGTGCAGATTGTTTTTTGTGTTTCTCTTTTATGGTGTATCTTTCTGATTGCTTGTCTTCTTTTTTTCTTGTGTTGTGCGTGTATGTGTGTTGTTTTTTTCTGTGTGTTGTGTGTAGATTGTATGTTGATATAGTAGTAGTAGTAGTATACATATAGGTGTAAGGGAGGGGCTGTACGTGTGTGTGTGGAGAGGGAAAATGGTTGGGGTAGTGGAGGAGTAAATGGGGTAAGGGTAGGTGTAGTGGGGTAGTGTGGGTAGTTTTAGGTTATTATTTTTTAGATTAAATATATATATAAATTATAATAATATATAAATATTAATTAATTATTTTGAACTAATAAAATATAAGAAAAGTCAAATAGCTAGTCTAAAATTATAATGAAGAAATACTAGCTTGTTTATTAAAATTAAAGAAAACATATATTTTTTGTAATTTTCAAATCTTTTAAAATAAACTTATTAAAAATAAGATAAAAGTCAAAATATTTTATTTAGATTTATATAAATATTCAAGCTCTAAAAATGGTGTAAAATTTTAGGTTCGATCAAAAATTACATTTTTACAGTTTGCCCTCTTTGACTGGAAACACAGAGAGTTTTCAAACTAAAGAAGTAGATGACGTGACAAGTTTTGACCGGACTTGTATTTGAAGGAAAAATTTGTGCGAGTCTTGGTTTTGGACATCCTACATATCTCGGGTTATAAGGGAATCAGGTCATGTGTAGTTCAAGGAGATGAAATGATGAATAGAGGTCATGTGAGGTTCCATCAAGGCTCCAGTTTGTAGCTCCTATCTTTCCATAAAAAAGTGAAAGCTATCAAAAGGAAAATAAAAGTAAAAGCTCTTATCTATGCAGCTTCTCTTGAGTCTACACTTAAGTCTTTGACTTTCAGATATCACTTTGAGTTTTTAGGGTGAGTATCTTGATCTTGAATTGAATTTGAGGCTTAACTTGCCATTTAGAGTGAGTTTTTGACACTCTTCAAAATGACTTTGAAAATGTTCTTGAACTTCTGCTTGTTTTGTTAATCAGTAGCTGAATAGAAGCAGGTGTCAGGAAGTCAAGCTGCTACATGCATTGAAGAAGCTAATTCTGGCTATCATGGGGAATAAATATTCTGAAAAGAGTCAAAACTTTGTTCCTAAATTTCAAATCCATGTTTTGCTTGAGAAAACCTAAAAACAATCACAAACAAAAGAAATAAACAAAAAAAATTTACCCCAATTTTCACTATAAAAATTTTGTGAGTTATTAGCAAATACGAATTAAAAAAAATAAACTCGGACTAGAAAGTGTTTATCTTAGTAGAAAATAAAAAATAACGTCTTAGACTAGGAAGTGTTTATCCTAGGAGAAAAATAAAAAATGTCTCATACTAGGAAGTGTTTATCTTAGGAGAAAATAAAATATAATGATCTCAGACTAGGAAGTGTTTATCCTAGGAGAAAAAAATTAAAAAGTCTCAGACTAGAAGTGTTTATAATAGGAGAAAATAAAAATAACGTCTCAGACTAGAAAGTGTTTATCCTAGGAGGAAATAAAAAATAATGGTCTCAGACTAGGAATTGTTTATCATAGGACAAAATAAAAAATAATGTCTCAGACTAGAAAGTGTTTATCCTAGGAGAAAAATAAAAAATAACAATCTCAGACTAGGAAGTGTTTATCCTAGGAGAAAATAAAAAATAACGGTCTCAGACTAGGAAGTGTTTATCTTAGGAAAAAATAAAAAATAACGATTTTGGACTAGGAAGTGTTTATATAATTATCCTAGGAGAAAAATTAAAAAATAACAGTCTTAGACTAGGAAGTGTTTATCTTAGGAGAAAATAAAAAGATAGCGGTCTCGACTAAGAAGTGTTTATCCTAGGAGAAAATGAAAAATAACAATCTCAGACTAGGAAGTGTTTATCCTAGAAGAAAATAAAAAATAACGATCTCAGACTAGGAAGTGCTTATCCTCGAAGAAAATAAAAAATAACGGTCTCAGACTAGGAAGTATTTATCCTACGAGAAAATAACTAAATCTCATTATGTAGGAGGATCCTGCTAATCTAAATCTCATTATGAGGAGGGTCATGTTAATCCCATTATGTAGGAGGGTCCTTCTAATTTAAATCACATTATGTAGGAGGGTCTTGTTAATTCCATTATGTAGGAGAGTCCTGCTAAACTAAATCCCATTATGTAGGAGGATCCTGCTAATCTAAATCTCATTATGTATGAGGGTCCTGCTAAATTAAATCTCATTATGTAGGAGGGTCTTGCTAAAATAAATTCTATTATGTAGGAGGGTCCTGCTAATCTAAATCTCATTATGTAGGAGGGTCCTGCTTGTCTAATCTCATTGTTTAGGAGGGTCCTGTTAGTCTCATTATGTAGGATAGTCCTACTAAACTAAATCTCATTACTCAAGAATATCTTACTAAACATAATCATCATTTGAAATCACCACAACATTTTTTATTTTTTGCCCAGTTTGCACCAGAAAATAGTTTTTATGAGTTATTAACAAGAATGAGAAATACTTGTACCGAAAGAAAAATGCAAGACAATATGTAATTAGGGTGTTTGTTCCCAAGAAATACAAGATGACAGAGTGTTTATTCCCTAGAAACGGTAGTGATTGATTTATTTTATTTTCATAACAAATAAAAACATGTCTTTGTTTTTAAAACTGAGAAACTTTGAAATTCTTTTTAATTCATCATTTTTTCAATTTTTTTCGATCTTGATTTTTCAAGGATATAAAATTTTATTCTGTGAGATCGAGCTTTATTGTAAGACTGCCTACGTATCTTGTATTGCCAGAATCAGGTCAAACGTAGTTCATATAAATAAGAAATTACCTTTCTTTTTTTTAAAAATAACTTTTGAGAAAGAATCGTTTCATGCTCGATAATGTCTTGACTTTAGTTGGTACCAACAATTAGTATTATAGATATGAACCACATTCAACTACTTTCAAACAAATATGAGGTCAACTCTGAGTAATCCATATAGTTTCAAATGGTATCTCAAACATATTTAAGTATTTGATCAATTCATCTTGCATAAATGAAGGGACAGAACTATTCATATCCTCATGTTTCAAGTGCCCTTGCAAGAAAGTCCTACTTAACACAATAGAATAATTTAGATCGTAGGACATTTTTGAAAGTCACTCACACTTAGAAAGATGTTCAATACATGAGATTGAGATACCATATGCTTGACCCTTATGTAAGAATCCACTAATGCGAGAACACAAAAAATGAGATCAAATAGGACTTGTCATTGGCTTGTAATATAGGCTTAGGGAAATGTAGGATATTCATTTGGGATAAAGTGACTATTTCCTCCTTAAAATTCGCACAATGCTCTCAATATTTTTCATTTTCGCATTTGACCTTTGGTTTCTTGAAAGCTTCCCCTAAATTTTTTTTTCTTTCATTTCCTCTCCTTTTCGTTGGAGGGTTTTTTTTCCGTTCTAGCTCTTTTTTGTCAGTTTTTTGAACTTTCACATATTTGACCTTTTCACTTTGTTACCCAACTTAGATCTTGACACTATGCGGATAATTGTTAGTACGCTCAAGGATGTAGGGCCAAGGAATAGTGCATTTATGCCCTCAAAATGATATATGCTAAGATATGATTATTCAAATAAAAAAAAGTTATGCTCAAAATGGGAGTTCCATGGATAACATGTCATTTGGTAAGCTTGAAAGGAACAATCGGATCAAAGAAAGCCCATAATCCTTTCCCAAGTTAAATGTTGCTCAAAATTCGTCTCAACCAACATTCGGGCCAAGTTCTAGATCAACAAATTCATGTCATTGAATTTTATATCTAAAGCTCGCCACACAATGCACATGAAACAATGAGGTCGAATTTGTTTTAGCCTTAGCTTTGAGCAAGATAATTTCTCAAGTAATACATATATGCATCAAGAGGTACCAAAAGAAGTTTATAGGTCACAACAAAGTTGGCCTGTCTTACCAAATAGTTTGACACTTTCTTTCTTTTTCTTTATGCACATTTCTATACATGTTGGTACCAACCAAGTCAATTTTTTTTCTAGATTAAAAAACAAATCTCATTTTTTCTCTAGTTTTTGTGATGAGGACTTTTTAGATTTCTTTTCTTGGTTGGACCGAACCTTAAAATAAGGCAGCCTACGTATCTTGTCAAAGCAAGAATCAAGTCAAACGTAGTTCAGAAAGATTATCATCACAACATTATTTATGATAAGAAATACTTCTTTTTTTTAATAAGTATCACCGAACCCAAAGAGGGTTACCTACGTATCTCATGGAGATGAGAATCAAGTGTGTGCAATTTGTTAAGCTTTAAACATAAAGTAAGAATTTTTCTTTTTTGAATAATGATACAAACTTTTTTTTGTGAACAAACTTTTCATTTTATTTTGGAGTTTGAAAGAGGACTAAAGACCCTTATTAAAAAAAACTTATATCACCGAACTCGTGGAGGGATGCCTACGTATATCAACGATGTGAGAATCAGGTATGCGTAGTTCGTTCAGATTGGACAGTTAATTTTTGAAAATTTAGAAATTTGTTGAAAATGCAATAATATATTTTATTTTAAAAAAAATTGAAATGATTTTTTTTTTGTGATTTTGTTCATAAATGATTATTTTTTTGGAATTTTCATTTTTAAGAAATTAAGAACTTCTAAAACAATTTTAAGCAGAACCTATTAGGAATAAGCATGTCTATATTCCAGTTTTACTAGGTTCAAACTTGAAGGCGATAAGTATTCAGACTGGCTTACCCGAGTGAGCAACTCGAGCCAGGGAAAGGCAACTTATCGATAGAAGTGCTATTCCAACTTCATTGCTGGTCCAACCCTGCCTAACATGGGTGACTAAAATTCTTCACTGGTGTCAAGACACTACAACTTTATCTCAAAAGAAAGTGGGATGCATAACTGCATTCCCTGCTATCCTATTTTTAGAGACTCGGATGGTTGCGCCAGACAAGACAATTTATTATAATTCAACAATATAAAAGCGATAAATGAGCAACAAGTGACACATTAGACCATCATACATAATATATCCAAAAAATAATAATAAAATCAAGTAAAAATAGATATAACAAAGCTCGAATTCTGGTTAGTCCCCAACAGAGTCGCCAAAGATGTCACACTCATTTTCGCGCACGCGACGTAAGGGTTTTTCCAATTTAAATCACGGTACTAAATAAGGATTATTTTTATTTTTTTAGAGTCGCCACTTGGAATTGAGTTATGGTGTTCCAAGTCACCTTTTTATTTAATCCCTAATCAAAAGGAAATGACTCTTTATTTGGCCTGCGAACCAAAAATTCAGGTAAGGAATTCTGTTGACTGAGGGGAAGGTATTAGGCATCCCTCGAGTCCCGTGGTTCTAGCACGGTCGCTTTTATTAACTTTCACTTATTTTAACTATCTTTTCGAAATATTTTTTGTAGGCCATGATTTGCTTGTATTTTTTATTCGTTGAATTTTTTATTTGGTCTCGACCTAGATACGTAATCACATTCTTGGTCTTCACGATTAGAGACATAACTGTCTTCTTTGCATCACACCTAATAACCTTATTTTGTATAAGTCTCTACTTTAAATTAATAAAGTTAATTATATTTTAGACAAAGTGCGTCACCGCATCCTTGAGTTTCTTTTGATTGTCTCAGAAAAAGATGCGCAACCACATTCTTAATCGAGACAAATATTTTTAGTGTGTCTAAAAATTCGTCTAATCATTAAAATAAACTAATATTTTGTCCCTTATAAATAAAACCAAATAAAGTAAAATAAATAAATGTTTTGAGGATACAATATATAATTCTGACATCATTTCTATATCTTTTATTTTATATTTTTATTAGTCTTAAACTTAACGCCAAAATTAAGCATACACTTTTCAATCCCACAAAATAATAATGAATTGCCAAAATAATTCTTATTTTTGTTTGCCAAAATAAAAATGACAATAATTTTTTGAGCCTAAATTCCCTACTTTATTATTATTGACATATAAATCAAGATAGTAACTAAGGAATATAAAATAAACAAATGAAAATAATCACCAATTAAAGTTATTCCCACTCATCAAATAAGATACAACGCTTAATCAAATATTCATTTTAATTAAATCATGAATCAAACAAAAACTATAAGAAAGAAATGACATAGTTATATCAAATTTCATGAATAAATTAAAGAAATAAAATAAAATTTAAACTTAAATAAAGAGAATAAGTACTGTAAAATCTTGATCAAACCTCGATTAAAACACCCACGAATCAGTTTGTAGATTATTGTATTCAGTGATATATGTGTAGAAGGAAGAAAAATGTGTGTATATAAGTGAATGAATTTTTTTTCAAGTGTGCAAATCTTTCTTTTTCTTGCTACGTGTGCGTGTTTTTTTTCGTCCCGTGCAGATTGTTTTTTGTGTTGCTCTTTTTTGGTGTATCTTTCTGATTGTTTCTCTTCTTTTTTTCTTGTGTTGTGCGTGTATGTGTGTTGTTTTTTTCTGTGTGTTGTGTGCAGATTGTATGTTGATATAGAAGTAGTAGTAGTATGCATATAGGTGTAAGGGAGGGGCTGTACGTGTGTGTGTGGGGAGGGAAAATGGTTGGGGTAGTGGAGGAGTAAATGGGGTAAGGGTAGGTGTAGTGGGGTAGTGTGGGTAGTTTTTAGGTTATTATTTTTTAGATTAAATATATATATAAATTATAATAATATATAAATATTAATTAATTATTTTGAACTAATAAAATATAAGAAAAGTCAAATAGCTAGTCTAAAATTATAATTAAGAAATACTAGCTTGTTTATTAAAATTGAAAGAAAACATATATTTTTTTGTAGTTTTCAAATCTTTTAAAAATAAACTTATTAAAAATAAGATAAAAATCAAAATATTTTATTTAGATTTATATAAATGTTTAAGCTCTAAAAATGGTGTAAAACTTTAGGTTCGGTCAAAAATGACGTGTCTACATATGTGATGGAGGATTTCTATTCAATTATCGTTTGGTGTGAGGGATACAAATAAATAGTGATGGTATAAAAATTTTATTTTTTGTTTGGTTGTCATGTTTGGGATAACTTATGCCACCATTTATACCATAGTGATGAGATAAGTTGTCCCATACATGGTGGGATAAGTTATCTCAGTATAGATAATCCTGGGAATAACTTGTTCCCAACCAAACAACATCCTTATCTGAGGGGTGTCCTTTTATGAGACCTTTCGTTAGGGTGTAAAATAAACGATTTTTAGATTGTATTTAGATCTAGATAGTTATTAGTGCAACTTCGTGTGATGAAGGATTTCTATTCAATTAGTGGCAAAGTCATCCTTCTATGAGGGGTGTCCTATGAGAATGAAACAATTTTAAAGAGGACTGATTTATATACTATATATATATTAAATCTTTTTTACTTCATTATATATTTACTTCTTTATATTTTGACTCCTTTATTAAATATGCTACTTCGCTCAAACAAAATATTGAGGACGATCTTCACGTGCCCAAATTATAATCATAACTCGATCTCAACACGGACGATCTCCACGTGTTAGACCTTTACTCACACTCAATCTCATGACAATGCATGTGCATAATATGATATAAATAAACAAGGGATGTTGCAACATCTCAATAAATCAAATGTCACTATGACATAATCACCTCAATTATCACAAATATACGGGTTCAATAAAGAAACTCAACCAGACAAAAGAATCAAGCCACTAAATACATCAGCTAATATCCATATGCTTTGATATTCTCGAATTACAATCTATCATATTATAGTAATAAATTTTTCCTTTAATAACACCGATACTCATACCAATGCCCGTCACACTATTTGTGCGGGACCCCATCTTTCACCTTTATCCATCGTCTACTAATAAAATATTTTTGTGGTTGTAATTTTCTAAATTATGTAATCGTTATGTGTTTCGATTGAATAAAAGTCTAGTGTTCTTGTTAATTACTTTTTGGTAGATATTTTCAGAATTATTTTATCTTCCCTAGTTGATGAACATATTAAACAAAAATGATACATCTATATATCCTAATTTTTTTTTTTGTATATGTATAAATCTTTTGTATTTTATTTAGTTGAAAAGGCCAAAGACAAAGTTTAATTAAAAAAACCATAAGAAAATAAATCCTTTATTAAGGATGTTTTATTTTGTTTTCACTTATGAAAGATCAAACCAACACAATAAATATTACGATACAAAGAACTTTATTTAGACAAATTAGAAGGAACATGGCCAAAACAAAACTTAATTTTAGTTTTGATTCTCAAATTATCGCAAGCATAAATTTCTTAAAACACAAAGCATAAAAGAAATACTAGATAATTTATAAACATATATTACATTATGTGTCCAAAGATTTTCTCCTCACAAGGGGTGACGGGTTGGGGAAATCGAGTGGGTGAGAGGAGACGATAAACATATTATGTTTTTCCTTCTTCCATTAGCAAAATTATTTTCCTTATTTTTCAGAATCGAGGTCATATATAAAAGGTGGCCTCAGTTAAAGGACTTCCCACTTTTAAGATAATATAAAATAGATAAAAATGGATAAATAAATATATAAAATAATAATGATAATAATAATACTATATGTATATATTAGCTCGTCTATTGTCGTATTTTGAAAAATATATTAAATGAAGAAAATAAATACACTACAACACAATCTGTTTTTAGCTACAGCATTTAAGCTACAAATTTAAAAATCGTGGCTTTTATTTAGTAATAGCTACAAAAAATATAATTTTATAGCTATATATAAATTCTTAAATTTTCTTAGCCACAAAAATTAATTCGGCAAAGCTAAATCCTATTTTTGTTACAATTGCTAATAATTGTGGCAATAATTATATAAATAGCTATAACTTTATTGCTACAATACAATTTTGTAGCTGGTTGAAAATTTTTGCCACACAATATAAGTTATTGTAGCAATAACAACTCTTTAGCCACAATAAATTATACGAAACAAGATGATGTAGCTAAATAAATATTTTTGCTTCAAGTTATAAAAATTTGTGGCAATAGTTAAATGATATAGCCACATGTATTTTTCTATAATAAAATTTTGTAGCTAACTATTAATTTTTACCACGAGTTGAAACTTACCGTAGCAATAATAACCTTTTAGGCATAATAAATTATTTAAAATAAATTATTATAGCTAAATAAATATTTTTGCTTCAAGTTATAAAAAAATGTGGCAAAAGTTAATGATATAACTATAGATTTATTGCTTTAATAAAATTTCGTAGCTATTTTGTTTTGTCACACGTTGAACTTTTTTGGTATAAATGATAATTATTTTATCCATAAAAGTTTAATTAAAACAAGATATTATGGTTAAGTTAAAGTTTTGTTTTGCCGTTCTAAAAAGCGGTGGCAATAGTTGGTTGAATAGCTATAATTATTTGTCATGACGAAATGATATAGCCACAAATATATCATTGTGTTAAAATTTTGTAGCTTATAACTATGTTTTACCGCGGTTTAAAATGTGTTGTAGCAATAATAATCTTTAGCAACGTCAAGATATACCTTTCTTGCATCTAAATATAAATAGAGTTATTAATCGTTCAATTCAATTTTACATAGTCTTACTTGTAAGTTTCAAATATAGTTCAAGTAAATAGATAATTATATTTAATTGATTTTAGTTAATTAGTCATATCAAATTTAAACAAAACTTCACGAAGTCTCACCTTAAAATTCATCCTGATCAAGTGCTTTCATAATTATTATTTGTCTCAAATATGTTCCATTGAAATAATATATTTATCGACCTATTGTAATTAGAGGCGTTAGTCATTCGATACAATTTAATTTTATATATGATTTAATTTGAATAAATAAGTGATTATAGTAACTTTGATTAACTAATTATAGAATATTTAAAGAAAACTTTAACAAGTCTACTCAGGCTGATCAAGTGATTCTAGAATTGTTATTTGACTCGAACATGTTCCATGAGAACATTATCCATCAATCTAGTGTAAATAAAGGTATTAATAATTCGATTTGATTTTATGGGTATAATTTCAATAAATAGGTAATTATATTTAACATTTTGATTCATTAATTTATCAAACTTAAGAAAAGATATTTCACCAAGTCTCGCTAAAGGTCCATCTTGATCTAGTACCTCCAAAATTTTATTTTATTTTTTTGAGAATTATTCATCGTAATTGGTTGTGTTAATCATATCATTCGATTCAATTTAATTTTTCAAGGGCATACTTGTAAGTTTCAAATATAACTTAAATAAATATGTGAGTGTATTTACTTCGATTAACTAATGATATAAAATTTAAACAAAACTTCAATAAGTCACACTTAAGTTTTATCCTGATCACGTATTTTGAAAATTATGATTTGACTCGCGTATAATCTTTTGAAATAATACAATTATCATTCTAATTTAATTATACCTGCTCATCATTCATCTCAATTCAATTTTAAAGAATCTTACTTCTAAATTTCAATTATAATTTAAATAAATAGGTCATTATATTTCAATTATAAGTATTTTGAGAATTTTAATTTTAGTCAAACTTGATCTATCTTTACAATACCTTTGTGATATGCCATTAGTTTAAATTAATTAATAATTTTTATAAATATAATTATAACTAGTTGAACTAAGAATTCAATAATTGAATATTGTTAATATTTAAGTGTATTTATACCATTATTATATCTAATACAAATTATTTTAATTAATACTGCATCCATTCACTTTTACTAGTCACTTATTCTAAAATAGATTTTCATTTTTACTTGTCACTTTAAAATATCATAAGAGGTAATAAATATTTTTTTCATATTTTACCCTCAACATTAAATACTTATTTTCAAAATTATTTTTCAAAACATCATTTAATACCTATATCAATAATTTATATGGTGCACTCTGAGTACTTGATTTGAAGTTTAAGAAAATAAAAAACTTTGAAATTTGTGGTCTAATATTTTTATAGGTTTCAATTGTAGTGATAAATAAGTAGCATTCTAAATCATTGTTGCTAAATGGTCTATTATTTTCTTTATAATTCTTTTCAGATTTTGGACTATACTACCCTAATAGTTATTATAGAAGCATTAAGTGAAACTTGAAATTTATTTGGAATTTAAACTTTGTAATTTTGATCCTATAACAGAAATTCTTGTGATTAATAATTCTTATGGCAATATCCTTCATTTGTAGCAATGAATTTTTATGGTTGTGTGGCTAAATTTATATATAGATTATAAAAATATAGCTATACATTTTCACCTTTTAATTTTTATAGCAAAATAAAAATAGCTAGTATAATTTGAATTTGTGGAAAAAAAAATTAAATTCTTAGCCATGTATAAAAAAAGTTTGTGGCAAATACTTCAATTCATAGCTATAAATTTCCAACTCATAAATATTATTGCCACTAGATTAAAATATAATATAGCCACGAAGTATGAATTTTCATAGCAAACAAATAAGTTTTTTGCCACAACAGAATATATTGTGGCTACTATATAAAAGATGCTACAAAATTTATTTATCGTGGGAAAAAATTTAAATTATTTGTTATAAGTATATACTTTGTAGCAATTTTTCTATATCATTGCATCTACAATATCATTATTTTTGTAGCTATAAGTGTTAGTCCTTAGCCACAGATCATGTAAAGCCTGTAGCTACTTTTAGCCATGCTACATCTTGCTATGGAAACAAATTTTGTGGCTAAAGTGTTTAGCCATAGACTTTTTGATATTTAGATACGATGTATTTTGTAGCTAATTAAGCATTTTCTTGTAGTGATAGTTTTTTTTTTTGGGTTTTCCACTTGGTGTCCAGAGCCCACATTGGAGCTCCGATTAAATCCGGATTGCGCTCTGCAGGGCCCATTCGGGGGTGGTGCTCCCAACAAAATTTTCTCCATATCCAGGGTTCGAACTCGAGACCTCTGGTTAAGGGTGAAACACTCCAACCAGTGTACCAAAACTCATGTTGGTCTTGGAGTGATAGTTGTTTGTATGTAATTGTTCTCTAAAGCCATAAACTTATTGTATCTTTCTATGTTTTTTTCCTTTTTTTAAAAAAATTTAACCTGACTTTGATACTACAGATAAAAAAAAACAGTAATATAGATAGAGCAGAGCAGAGGTAGTATATGAAAAAGAAATTTGTTGACGCTGACATGACTTAATAAAACTAAAATAAGGAACATTAAAGCACAAAAAAATTATTCAATGTAGTCCAATTACATAATTTAAAAAAGAGATTACAACTACAAATTAATTATTTAGTGTCATATATAGACACATACTTTTGTGGCAATAATGCTTAAATTCTTCTGCTTAATCTTTCTTTAGAGGAGTATTGCTAATCCAATAGATCTCAGTGCAGCTTTTCATGCAACTTCCAAACTTGTTCTTATCTGCAAAATTACATAGTCTTTATGTAAGGCAAGATTGTAACAATCCTCTTAGTCGTTTTTATGAATTTTACCTATTTTTTAATATTAAACTCTTCATAGTAGTTTTTATAAATAATTTATGACTTGCGAAAATGAGAGTTACAAATTTTAAATTAAATTAAGAGTTATTTAGGTTTTATTAAATAATAATAAGGAAAAAGGGCAAAGTGCCCTGCTAAATGAATAAATAAATAAATGAATTAAAATAAAAAAAATAAAAAAAAGGGCAACTGCCCAATCGAAAACAAGAAAAAAAAAAAGGGGTCATAATTCATATGGGTTACTGCTGTTGTGCAGTAACGCAGCAACAAAGAACGAGGAAGCACGAACGAAAAAAAAAAGAGAAAGGGAGAAAAAGAGGGGAAATGGGAGGAGAAAAATTGAGATTTTCATTTCAAAGCGTCAAGATAATGATTCTCATCTTTTCTATTGTATTTTTATGTGATTATAAAGAGATTTTTAGGGTAGAAACGTGTATAATTTATACTGATTTAAAAAAATATAAGTGTAGGGTTCTTAGAACAAAATCTTGATTTGGGTGTCGAATAACGATCCGTTTTAGCTAAAATTTTGCATGCAAGTTTGTTTTATCATGGGTAAACATAATCTGAAAGAAAACTACAGATTTGAATTTGATGGCTCGGGATGACTTTGACCCAATTTTCGAGCCGAAACTAAATATAGTAATATGGGTGTCATTGGATTTGTATTCTTATGAATATTATATATTTGATAGATTGGAAGCACTTGAAGCTTTGTGAAAGGGGAAGACTCAAGTCCCGAAGTAATTGCTCGATTATTTGAGGCAAGTGGATTTCTAAACCCTTGTTAAGTGCATAGAATCGTGTGTTTCCTTGTGGTATGTGTTGGGGAGTAATGGGACTTGGTGAAGGGTTGGCTTTTCCATATTGAATAATTCCAATGATGAAAAAGGGGTAATAAAAGACAATGTGATTAATTATTGGTGTGTAACATGTTGAGAATGGTTTGAAAGGCTTATTGATTCATGATTGATGTTATATCACGATTGTATTCTTGTAAATTGTGCATTGTTGTGAAATAGTCATCTCCTCATTATTTGTGTTAACATGTCATTTGCATTGGCTATGAGACATGATTCTGATAAGTGTTATGTGATAAGAGGATGTACCATATCGAGGGATGTGTCGCGCACCGTGACAGATACTATATTTCGGGGGACATATCGCACATCGCGATGGATACTATATTGAGGGACGTATCGTGCACCGCAATGGATACTATATATCGAGGGACGTATCACGTGCCATGATGGATGCATGAACAAATATGTTCCCCATGGGTCCTAGATTGTCAGACAACGACTGTGTATCGTTAGGTCAGACATGCATCACTATATTTGACATTGCATTGCACATCTTTATTATTTGTGAACTTGATCATGTGTGTTGCTGATTATGTGAGCGTATTTATGTAGAACTTGTGACTAATGAATATTGAGCCTGTTGTTGAAGATATGAAATTGTTAGAGTGTTGCTGTTGAGCTGTGTGCTTTGTAAATTGTGAACTGTTAGATTGGGTTGGTTTTTATGCAGACTGTAGTTGTGGAGGTTCGGTTGGTGTGTAATGGAGTACCCACATTTTATTCCTTTAGCTTGTGTTTAGAGGTTTACTTGCTGAGTACCGTGTGGTTTGGTACTCACCCCTTGCTTCTACAATATTTGTAGGTTACAAGCCTGGATTTTGTGCTACCCTCCATTCTCTTATTTTCCGAGGCTTCTTGGAGATTTGTGAGGTAGCTGTTTGTCATCTCAGCGGACCTTCTTACTCATATTTATGATCTTGTTCTATTCTAGAAACAATGTCATTTGAGACTTGTGTTTTTCTTTTGAATAAATTGTAATACTTTATAGACTTGTACACGTGACAACCAGATTTTCAGGGTTTTATTAAGTTGACTTAGTTATCCGCACTTGCGATATTTTGAGATTTCAATTTGTCTTACTTCCGCATTTTTGTGATATTTGGGTTTTAGGCAGACTTGTCTTGGTGGGATAAGACGAGTGCCATCACGTCGAATTTTGGGTTGTGACAAAATGGTATCAGAGCCCCAGGTTCATATGTCTCACGTGCATACAAGCCTAGTCAAAGTAGAGTCTCGAGGATCGGTATAGAGACGTCTATACTTATCTTCGAGAGGCTATAGTGAATTTTACGAAAAATCTTCACTTCTTGGATCTATATCGTGTGTACTTGGTCCTATTTTGATTCTTATCGCTTCACTACATTCACTCTCACTTATAGTGATGACTCGTGCGTAGTTCCTCATGTGAGCAGTTGGTGTGTAATGTATGGCTTGAATGATAGACCTAGTACTAAAGTGGAAGTGATAAACTTATGAGAATGATGAGTGGTCAGATTAAGAATGTTTAGCAATTTGAAAAGATTGAGTAAGTGATGGCTCGATGATGCATTTTAACGATATTTGAATGATGAGGTTGAACAATGGTTTGAGGGACTTCATAAATGTGTCATCTTTTTAGGTTAGCTAACCTAACAGAGGGAATAGTACTTGTGTTATTTATGCAATATCTTAAGTGGTTTGATAATTGGAAGTGGAATGATTAAAGGGGTGGCTAGATAATGAACATTGTAACTATGGAAAATACAGTAAGTAAAGTTGTCATAACATGTATGGGTTGCTTAGAGAATGATGAGAATGATGTTGCGCTAATGAGGTCAGATTCTCTACTACGATTTTATATATTGAGTGTATATCAAAAAGGGCCATGATACGACTACTATAACGATACTGAGGCTTACTTGGTTAGAGTTATGAAGTGTGTTACTTCTTTATCGACCTGATCTATGAAAGAATGCACCTCTCTTGGGATAGAGACGGAATGAATTTGATAATGTTTTGTAGTTATTCAATGGATAGAAATGTGTAGACTATTTGAGAATGATTTTATCACTGTGTATGATGTGCTCTAGTGGTGGATCTAACAGACTTTCATGGTGTGATACTAGTTGTATATGGAAATGGATACGTTGATTGTCAAGTGAGAATACTAACTACTTGAAGAGTTATTAGTTGTATCAAATGTTCATATAATTAGATTTGATGTTGCATTCACGTTTGAGAAATCAACTAGTTTGTTACTATAGACGCTTGGATTAAGCATTATTTATAAGGAAGCTTTTAGTGGTGGATCTTTGGTACGGTATTAATGTGTTTAGGTTGTGAATTGTATCACGAAGATTTTAAATGAGTGGTGATTTCATCGTAAGCTCATGGAAGTGGATCGATATTAGCTAGGATGACAAACTTATGGGTAAAGGAAGTCCCAACGAGTATACTTACGCGAAGGTAATTGAGAATTTTAGTAAGAAAGTGTGTATAAAATTGAGTTAGTCCTTTGAATTTTATTGGTATAGTTGGGTTTGAGATGTCATGTCGATGACAAGGTTGACTTCGAGATGATGGCAATGACTACTATATATAACATACGAGTTCATGATGGATTATACAAGGATGTGAGCATAGTGATTGTAAGAGTTTGTGATGGATTATGATTGAGATGCGACTATATGACTAAGAATTTTTGGTTAAACGACTTATGCATGGTAATGATGACCTGTAGGTATTTAAAGTTATGGGTTACTACCATTTGGTGAGTAGTGTGGTTATAAAAAAGTTGTAGAATGTGTTGGGGCATCGCTTGAATAAAATTGAAAGGAACTACAGTCATAATGGAAAGAATTAGTGTAATATAGTTTAGTCTTTGGAAAGAGGCGATCGAGAACAAAGATATGTACTTTGAGTGCAAGGACAAAAAATGTACTTTCAAATCGTAGAAAATTGAGTTCAGAGGCACGTGATTTCATCTATTTTGCTCTAATGATGATAACACTGCCATGGGTTATTGGTTAAAAACTATTAGATAAAATTTGAGAAAGGAGTATACAGATGTTCAACTCGAGTGTGATGATCAATTTGTTTTGTGGTTTTGGGTTTGGTAATGAGTACGGTTGAATTTTTAGCGAAAGATGTGATAAGGTCGATGGAGAGGCGATCAATGATAAGCTAAGATACGTGAATTCATTAAAATCTTTAAGGTATGAGCTAATGTTGATAGATAAAGGGATTGGGTTACACAGTTGGATTCAAAATTCAAGTTTTTCATTGTGAGTTTAGGTTTGTGGTAGTGTGTTTTTTCAAGGCATGGATTAGTAAGGTAAGAAATGATCGATCACATTGAGTATGAAGCACTTGGAAGGACTTACAAATAATTTGAGCAGTAAATTTGGTTACTTTTGATTGTTATATAAGAGGGGTTTCACGTTATGTTTCGATTTAGAGGATAAGGTAAAAATATCATGGGTTGTTGGTCAAATGATAAGATTGGTAAGCAAGTCAGCGATAGGAAAATGAGTGGTGTATTGAGGAGTTCAAGGTATTTAAAATTTGTGTCATGGGAAAAATGTAAGAGATGTGAAGGAATAAGACTTCTCATATAAACTCTTGGTTCGAAGTTGAAGGATGTATAGATTTTCATATATAAGTTCTAATATGACTATGGTTGTGAATTGGTTCGGTATAGACTAACTAGGGATTTATCAGCAATTTTTATGAAGATTGGGATTTGATTTAGGTGAAAAACAGTGAGGTGTGTAAGATTATGTGTTACTCTGTGGGGCTATATTGTTCAGATTATGGTAGGTGACTTATGAATACGCAACAATATGGGCCTACAGTTATACATGGTTATTGAGGATTTTGAGGGGATTGAAACTACTATTTTTAAATGAGACTACACAGACTGGTGTGATGTGTTACATAGACCCTTGATAGTAAATAGAGGTTATATGCTCATAGTATATAGAATTATTGGGGTGACCAAGAATTTCCCTTAGTTTTGACATGAGATATATGATTGTTTGAATGGTAGTTGAAACTTGGTATGTGAGTGATTGTGTGAAGTTGACATTGAGTGTGATTCAAATATTTTACTTTAATGGGAAAGTATTTTTAGATTTGAAATTAGTGCTATCAGTCTTGGGTGTGACCCATATCTATCATTGGATGCTTAAATGAAAAGAAAAGGAACCATAGTTTGAAATTTTGGAGGCTACAATGTGCTTGCTAAGAAGACTTTGATACTAGTGAAGGTTCGAGATTAAGGTAAATGACTGGTGTGGTTATGATGTTTATTGATATTAAGAGTGTTGACACCAATGGAGTACTGTGATAAGTATGCGAGGTTTGATAAATTGAGTATGTGTACAATTATAATGGGGACCCGACTGATTGATTGTGGGTAGCTAAAAATCAAGAGATGGAGTCATATGAATGGAAATGTTTGATTTGGACATTATGGAAGAAGTATATAGTATTATTCGACCTTGGTTATGTATATTCTTACGTGACCACCTACTTTGTTTTGGATATGATTGAGATTGTGATTAGTTGTGTATGCCCACACATATTTTCACTTTTGTGAGTGGATCCCTAGTGGTGGATCGGGTGTACCGATCTTGCGACGTCCTCTTGGTAGGATAGGATGCTTGGTCAGACTTAATTATTTTAGATATGACGTATTTGGTGTTGTCTTGGAGCAGTTGATGTATTCCAGTGGTTCTATATGTACCACCTTACTTATGAGAATTTATCAAAGAGTTTCCATGAATATATTTCAGTTGTTCGACAATTTTAGTATTCATCTAGTCGGTGAGATTACGTTCCAGCTATGTGTTGTTGAATGTGGGGATCATTGGGTCTATTATGTTGTTCTGAAGGGTTGTCTACAATCATAGCTACTGATCTATCATTTTCGATAGTATTGTTTGAGGTTTTGTACACTTGGGTGTACCGCTTGTAGGGTGGTTACTTAATCTTGTTCTTCTTTGGGTGAGATAAGGTGAATTCTCCCTTGATGAGTACATGATGTCTAAAGATCAAATTTGTACTCGTGAAAATATTGTGTTGTGAAAGAGAAATCTTGCTAAGAGTTGTGATGGTTTGTGCATTATGAGTTTGTGGTGGTTGGTTAAAGTTCACTTCTGGTTGTAGTCGGTATCGCTTCAGAAGGTTATCGTGGTTATAGGAGAAAAGATTCATCATGATGGTTGTGTTAAGGTCCAATGGTGTTGAGTTTAGATTGAGTTCATGAGTTAGTTTGTGGCTTGATAACTACTCTTGATTTGTAGATATTTCAAAGTTTGATTCGAAAGTTCAGTTCTTAGTGGTTGATTTTGATGGAATGGTCTTAAGAAGGAATTCACTTAGACAGATGAACACCGATTACTAGGTCATAACTTAGGCTTATGATAGCGTCGGTTATTCTTTCTTCTTCCTCTTTATGTTCGAGTACGAACATGATTTTTAGTGGTGGATAATGTAACGACCCTCTTAGTCGTTTTATGAATTTTACCCATTTTTCTAATATTAAACCCTTTATAGTAGCTTTTATAAATAATTTATGTCTTGCGAGAATAAGTGTGACAAATTTTAAATTAAATTAAGAGTTATTTAAGTTTTATTAAATAATAATAAGGAAAAAAAGGAAAAGTGCCCTACTAAATGAATAAATAAATAAATGAATTAAAATAAAAAAATAAAAAAATAAAAAAAAGGGCAACTGCCCAATAGAAAACAAGAAAAAAGAAAAAAAAAAGGGGGTCATAATTCATATGGGTTACTGCTGTTGTGCAGTAACAAAGAACAAGGAAGCACAAACGAAAAAAAAAGAGAAAGGGAGAAAAAGAGGGAAAAATGGAGGAGAAAAATTGAGATTTTCATTTCAAAGCATCAAGGTAATGATTCTCGTCCTTTCTATTGTATTTTTATATGATTCTGAACAGATTTTTAGGGTAGAAACGTGTATAATTTATACTGATTTAAGAAAATATAGGTCTAGGGTTCTTAGAACCAAATCTTGATTTGGGGGTCGAATAACGATCCGTTTTAGCTGAAATTTTACATGCAAGTTTGTTTTATCATGGGTAAACATAATCTGAAAGAAAACTTCAGATTCCAATTTGATGGCTCGGGTGATTTTTGACCCAATTTTCGAGCCGAAACTAAATATAATAATATGGGTGTCATTAGATTCGTATTCTTATGAAGATTATATATTTGATAGATTGAAAGCACTTGAAGCTTTGTGAAAGGGGAAGCCTCAAGTCCCGAAGTAATTGCTCGATTATTTGAGGCAAGTGGATTTCTAAACCCTTGTTAAGTGCATAGAATCGTGTGTTTCCTTGTGGTATGTGTTGGGGAGTAATGGGACTTGGTGAAGGCTTGACTTGTCCATATTGAATAATTCTAATGTTGAAAAAGGGGTAATAAAAGGCAATGTGATTAATTATTGATGTGTAACGTGTTGAGAATAGTTTTAAAGGCTTATTGATTCATGATTGATGTTATATCACGATTGTATTCTTGTAAATTGTGCATTGTTGTGAAAATGATCATCTCCTCATTATTTGTGTGAACATGTCATTTGCATTGGCTCTAAGACATGGTTGTGATAAGTTTTATGTGATAAGAGGATGTACCATTTCGAGAAACGTGTCGCACGCCACGACGGATACTGTATTTGGAGGGACGTATCGCACGCCGCGATGGATACTATATATCGAGGGATGTATCACGCGCTGCGATAGATACTATATATCGAGGGACGTATCCGCGTTGCGATGGATGCATGAACAAATATGTTCCCCATGGGTCCCGGATTGTGAGACAACATATGTGTATCGTTAGGTCAGACATGCATCACTATACTTTACATTGCAATGCATTGCACATCTTTATTATTTGTGAACTTGATCTTGTGTGTTGCTAATCATGTGAGTGTCTTTCTGTGGAACTTGTGACTGATGAATATTTTGCCCGTTATTGAAGATATGAAATTGTTAGTGTGTTGTTGTGGAGCTGTGTGCTTTGTAAATTGTGAATTGTTAGGTTGGACTAGTTTTTATGTGCAGGTTGTAGTTGTAGAAGTTCGGTTGGTGTGTAAAGGAGTACCCGCATTCTATTTCTTTAGCTTGTGTTTAGAGGTTTACTTGCTGAGTACCGTGTGGTTTGGTACTCACCCCTTTCTTCCACAATTTTTATAGGTTACGAGCCTAGATTTTGTGATACCCTCCATTCACTTATTTTCCGAGGCTTGTAGCTGTTTGTCATCTCAACGGACCTTCTTACTCCTATTTATGATATTATTCTATTCTAGAAACAATGTCATTTGAGACTTGTGTTTTTGTTTTGAATCAATTGTAATACTTTAGAGGCTTGTACACGTGACAACCAGATTTTGGGAGTTTTATTAAGTTGACTTAGTTATCCGCACTTACGATATTTTGAGATTTCAATTTGTCTTACTTCTGCATTTTTGTGATATTTGGGTTTTAGACTGACTTGTCTTGGTGGGATAAGACGAGTGCCATCACATCCATTTTTGGGTCGTGACAAAGATATATA